>NC_142481.1:1217121-1368636 GCF_049115385.1 Moschus berezovskii
GCTCGGGAACCGGAAGGAGCGTCAGAAAAGCAGAGAGGGCGTTTGAAGACAGGAACAGTCCTTCTCAAGGAAACCCTCCCTGGAAAGAGGATCCCTGAATGTGGTGATCTGGGGAGAGGCGACAGTCTGGGCTCAAAAGATTTACAAGATCAAGTCTTCTCAGGAGATGCTCCTCACGCATGTAAGTCACGTGAATCAAGGGCAGACCCACTGTTTCACGGAGGGAAGAATTCCTACAAATGCAAGGAATGTGGGAAAGGGTTTGTCAAGAATCGCTTTCTTCTTCAACATCAGCGGATTCACACTAGAGTAAAACTCTATAAATGCAGAAAATGTAGGAAGACGTTTCTCAAGAAAGCAGACCTCACTCTACACTACAGCGTTCACGCTAGGGAGAAACTCCATGAGTGCAGTGAGTGTAGGAGAACCTTCAGCCGCAAGTCTCACCTCATGGAGCACCAGCGGATTCACACTGGAGAGAAGCCTTTCGTGTGCGCTGAGTGTGGCAAAGCCTTCAGCCGCAGGTCACACCTCACGGAGCACCAGCGGACTCACACTGGAGAGAAGCCCTATGTGTGCAGTGAGTGTGAAAAGGCCTTCGCCCACCAGTCTGACTTCATTCGGCATAATAGAACCCACACGGGGGAGAAACCCTTTGAGTGCAAAGAGTGTGGGAAAGCCTTTAGTGGCAGGTCTTCTGTCACTCGCCACATGACGTGTCACTCTGGGGAGAAGCCCTATGAGTGCAGTGAGTGTGGAAAAACCTACAGCTACAGCTCAACCCTCACCACCCATCAGAAGATTCATAGTGGAGTGAAATCCTACACATGTATGAGATGTGGCAAAGCCTTTTACAAGAAGACTGGGCTCAGTCAGCATCAGAGAACTCATATCAGGAAGACTTCTTTAAAGTAACTGTTGTGGTGAGTAGTTTGGCCAGAGGAAAAATGTTCTTTGGCATCTGAGACTATGTACCCAAGTAACGCCCTGTGTCCTCTCATGTGCTCAGTTTTGCTGTGATTGTGTGTTATCTTTAGCTGTAGCTGAGCCCTTTCACTGTGGAGATCATGTCCCAAGACATGACTTGGTTCTCAGCAGAAGGATTTTCTTTCTACACCTCAAAGCTGCTTCTTGTTACATGGCCCACGAAGAGACCCGGAACTCAGTTTGTCCCATCACAGGAGTTACGTGCATCCCCATGGATGAAGGACTCCTTTCCCTAATGGCCTGTGTCACCCCGTCGAATTATCTATGTATAGAGGGGTCCACTGTGTTCTTGCTGGTTTGATGGGCAGGAGTCGTGAGAACCCCATCTTTCATCCCTGTTGCTCCACGCAGTGTCCTGGGTTATGGAGATACGTGGGTGACTAGGACATGCTCTAGAATGGAAAACAGACATGATAACACACAGGTGAGGTATGCCAGTGTTTTTGCTGTGATAGTAACATGCCTGCAGTCCCCATTAAGCATAATGAAGAACAAAGTAAAACCTCTGGCATGGAGGCCAGATGTGATCAGGAAGAGTGGTCCAGTGGCTGCGAGCTTGGACTCTGGGGACAGTTGGGATGCCAACATTCCTGAGCTGTGCCTATCACCATCTGGATGACCTTAGTCATGTCACTTCCCCACAAGTCTGTCTGCATATCTGTGAAAGTAGAAAGATGTCTGTTATACTGTAATGCATGGGAAGAGGAACAGAAGGTATACAGGGATGATATGCAGACTGTGAGGAACGGAAGAGCCCCAGCCATGTTTGAAGATGGAGAAGAGCGCTCCTTGCAAAGGGAACAGCGTGTGCCAAGATCCTGAGGCAGGCCAGAGCTGGGACTGTCAGAGGAAACAGCTAAAGACCAGTGGGTCCAGAGGAAACAGGTGGTGGGTAGTGAGATAGAGGGACAGGGCATCATGAGAAATGTGGATTGTACTGCAACTGCTCTGGGAACTGAGGAAGGGACTCACAGGACAGTGGGATGATGTCATTTGTCTCTAAGCCTCCCTTTGGCTGATGTGTGGAGCACAGACTGAGGAGGATCAAGAACTGATGTTGGAGGGAGGGAGGAGGCCACTACAGTCCAGGAGGACATTGACAGTGGACTGGCCCAGCATGGTGGCTTTGGAGATGACCTGGGACACGTTAGGAGGCAGAGTTGGATGTTGCATAGTTTGGATGTTGGGGTGAGTCTCTGGGAATGACTTTGCCCCTTCAGTCCTTGGCAGAGACCTCTGCATCCATAGGAAACGTGACCCATGGCTTGACAGTGTGTTCCAGTTTCTTAGTCACAAGTTTCACAGTTCCCAGTTTCACAAGTGTGGTGAGTGAGGCTGAAGGTCCTTTTCTGGGACACACAAAAGTCAGAAAGACTTCTTGTAGTTCTTCCTGGTAGTTTGGGCAGTTGAATTTTCCATGACCTTATTTCTCTGACCTGGGAAGGGTCCTGGCCCTGCCTAGATTATATGACTTTAGGCAGGAGGGTGAGTAGAGCAGTGATGAGATTTCCGTCACTTGGGCCACCATTCTCAGCTGTGCTACTCAGTGGTGCCCATAACTCAGACCAACTCAGGGAACTTTTGGGTTCTTGGTTTTCTCCCTTGTAAACTTGGAGTTGGATTAACCATTGGAACCTTCATAATTTATGAAACAAGTGTGTTGACCAACATGCCTCACCAGGTTGTTGTGCAGGTGAAAGGATAATGTAAAGAGCCTGTCATATGGCTGGGTATGTGGATGCGCTTAAAACTTGGCTGTTGTTACAAGTTACCCCTCCATGCCATTCTCTTCTTTCCTCACCAGGAGATGTGCTGCTGGTAATTTCCTGATGGCTTCTCAGCAGATTTTTGTTCTTAAGAAGCTTGCTCATGGGCTCTACGGACATTCAGCATAAGGTCTTGGTTCTCCATCAGCCAAATTTCTATTTCTCTGAATAGAAATTCGAAACCTCCCTTTAAAAATCTCTTGTGAAGGGAATTTTGAGCTGTCCAAAAGTATTGACTGCTAATTTAATTTATCCCATATTTATTTAATGTTATAGTTGATATACATAATTTGAGTTTAAATATGCACTCTTTATTTTTTGGATTTCTTTGTATCACTTGTTCTTTTTCTGCCCTCCTCCCCTTTAAATTTTCTATTAATTACTTATAGGTTTTCTTTATTCTAGTTTGGAAAGCATATTCTCTAATTGTGTTTGTTATTGTTTAAGATTTATAAGCACTTATTAAAAACAGTAGAGCACAGAATTATAAGTACTTTTTCTTCTTTGCTACTATGTAAGACACTTACCAGTATATCTGTATCTCAGTCTATGTGTTGAGACCTTGTATGTTAATTCCATCATTGTAACTCCACAAAGAAGCATCATCCATGTTTAATACAAATTATGAGCAGTTGTATCCATCTACACAGGCATTTACCCTCTTGGATCCTCATTGTTTCTATCATTGCAGGTCTTCCATCTGAGATCAGTTTCCAAATCCTTAAACTTTAGGATTTCATTTTGTGTGTGTTAATTTTCTATTAAATTTCCCATATGGAGTTCAAAACAGTCATACTCTTCTTTTTTGGCTACATCCTGTGGCATGTGGGATCTTAGTTCCTCGACCAGCATTCAAACCCATGCTCCCTGCAGTGGGAGCAAGGACTCAAGCACTGGAGCACCAGGGAAGTGCTTATTCATACTTTTTCTTAAAAGGCAAATTTGCTGTGTATATAGAAATCTAGATTGGCAGATTTTCTTCGTCAGGTCCTTCATTGGTTCCTGCCACTGTATTCCAGAACCATAATAATACTGGGAATGAATGCCAACTTATTTTGTTTATTGCCTTGTTGTCTTAGTTTAGGTTAAGAACAGAGGAATGGGGTTTGAGGTTTTCAACCCAAAAGTAATAAATAGTGCTGAATGTGTAGGAGGGATAATAAAATCCATTATCCCAGTGACTGAACTGATGAATTGTACTAGAAACTGGGTAGATGGTCTCCTATCCAATTGTCTCTTTATCAATGCACAGCTTCTCTTCCATGGACCATGTCGATGAGTTTCAAACAATGGCATATGGGCAGAAGCGATTGTGAAATTGTGTCTTCATGGCATCATCTCATTTTTGCTTCTCTGCTGGGATGTCCCTGTGGGTGTGTGATTGCTGTTCTCACACATCCCAGAATTTAGTGCTGTCTTGGGAGCTGCAGGTTCAGGCTATCCATGACTGACCATGAACAGGCAGTTTTAGCAAATTCCTTGGTGATGCTGATGTTACCGGCTTGGGAACCACTGAGTAAAATAATTATTTAATGTTAGCTTGCAAAGACAGTGTAAGCAACTGATCTTTCTAGTACCATATTTAGGTTTGTAGTTTTTTGCTCTGTTGGATACTCTTCAGTCGTGAACCAACCGTTCACTCTCAGAAACAGACATGGACAGAATACCAAATTATCAGCTGTTGCCTTACCTCATACACTAGGCATTGTGTGTGACTGCTCAGTCATGTCCAACTTTTTGAAACCCCGTGGACTGTAGCCTACCAAACTCCTCTGATCATGGGATTTTCCAAATGAGAATTGGATTGGGTTGCCATTTCCTCCTTCAGGGGATCTTCCCAAGCCAAGGATCAAACCTGTGTCTCCTTCACTGAAAGCAGATTCTTCACTGCTGTGCCATAGTCTAGTACATACATTTATTTTTTTTTTTAATTTTTATATCTAAAAAAGAATTTTATTAAAAAAGCACAAATGCAAAGAAATGAACAGAGGAAAATTTATGCGTCGAACCTGGACTGGTCACTTATGATAATATACATGCTACAATTCCATTGTCTCCAATCATTCCACCTTCACCCTCTCCCACAGAGTCCCAAAGACTGTTCTAAATGCCTATGTCTCTTTTGCAGTCTCTTATACAGGGTTCAGGTTACCATTTTTCTAAATTCCATATATATGCGTTAATATACGGTATTGATGTTCTTCTTTCTGGCTTACTTCACTCTGTATAATTGGCTCCAATTTCATCCACCTCATTAAAACTGATTCAAATGCATTCTTTTTGATGGCTGAGAAATACTCCATTGTGTATATGCACCAAAGCTTTCTTATCCATTCATCTGCAGATGGACATCTAGGTTGCTTCCATGTCCTGGCTATTATAAACAGTGCTGCAGTGAACATTGGAGTACATGTGTCTCTTTCAATTCTGGTTTCCTCGGTGTGTATGCCCAGGAGTGCGATCGCTGGATCATATGGCAGTTCTATTTCCAGTTTTCTGAGGAATCTCCACACTGTTCTCCATAGTGGCTGTACTAGTTTGCATTCCCACCAACAGTGTAAGAGGGTTCCCTTCTCTCCACACCCTCTCCAGCACTTATTGCATGTAGACTTTTGGATAGCAGCCATTCTGACTGGTGTGAAATGGTATCTCATTGTGGTTTTGATTTGCATTTCTCTGATGATGAGGGATGTTGAGCATTTTTTCATGTGTTTATTAGCCATCTTTATGTCTTCTTTGGAGAAATGTCTGTTTAGTTCTTTGGCCCATTTTTTGATTGGGTCACTTAGTTTTCTGGAATTAAGCTGCAGGAGCTGCTTGTATAATTTGGAGATTAATCCTTTATCAGTTGCTTCATTTGCTATTATTGTCTCCCATTCTGAAGGTTGTCTTCTCACCTTGCTTAGAGTTTCCTTTGCTGTGCAGAAGCTTTTGATTTTAATTAGGTCCCATTTGTTTATTTTTGCTTTTATTTCCAATATTCTGGGAGGTGGGTCTTGGAGGATCCTGCTGTGATTTATGTCGGAGAGTGTTTTGCCTACGTTCTCCTCTAGGAGTTTTATAGTTTCTGGTCTTACATTTAGATCTTTAATCCATTTTGAGTTTATTTTGGTGTATGGTGTTAGGAAGTGTTCTAGTTTCATTCTTTTACAAGTGGCTGACCAGTTTTCCCAGCACCACTTGTTAAAGGGACTGTCTTTTCTCCATTTTATATTCTTGCCTCCTTTGTCGAAGATAAGGTGTCCATAGGAGCGTGGGTTTATCTCTGGGCTTTCTATTTTGTTCCATTGATCTATATTTCTGTCTTTATGCCAGTACCATACTGTCTTGATGACTGTGGCTTTGTAATAGAGCCTGAAGTCCGGCAGGTTAATTCCCCCAGTTCCATTCTTCTTCCTCAAGATTGCTTTGGCTATTCGAGGTTTTTTGTATTTCCATACAAATTGTGAGATTATTTGTTCTAGTTCTGTGAAAAATATTGTTGGTAGCTTGATGGGGATTGCATTGAATGTATAAATTACTTTGGGTAGTATACTCATTTTTACAATATTTATTCTTCCAATCCACGAACACGGTATATTTCTCCATCTATTCATGTCCTCTTTGATTACTTTCACTAGTGTTTTATAGTTTTATATGTACAAGTCTTTTGTTTCCTTAGGTAGATATATTCCTAAGTATTTAATTGTTTTCATTGCAACAGTGAATGGAATAGTTTCCTTAATTTCTCTTTCTATTTTCTCATTATTAGTGTATAGGAATGCAAGGGATTTCTGTGTGTTGATTTTATATCCTGCAACTTTGCTGTAATCATTGATTAGCTCTAGTAGTTTTCTGGTAGAGTCTTTAGGGTTTTCTGTGTAGAGGATCATGTCATCAGCGAACAGTGAAAGCTTTACTTCTTCTTTTCCAATTTGTATTCCTTTTATGTCTTTTTCTGCTCTGATTGCTGTGGCCAAAACTTCCAGAACTATGTTGAATAGTAGTGGTGAGAGTGGGCACCCTTGTCTTGTTCCTGACTTTAGGGGAAATGCTTTCAGTTTTTCACCATTGAGGATAATGTTTGCTGTGGGTTTGTCATATATAGCTTTTATTATGTTGAGGTATGTCCCTTCAATTCCCACTTTCTGGAGAGTTTTTATCAAAAATGGATGTTGAATTTTGTCGAAGGCTTTCTCTGCATCTATTGAGATAATCATATGATTTTTATTTTTCAGTTTGTTAATGTGGTGTATTACGTTGATTGATTTGCGTATATTGAAGAATCCTTGCATTCCTGGGATAAAGCCCTCTTGGTCATGATGTATGATCTTCTTAATGTGTTGTTGGATTCTGATTGCTAGAATTTTGTTAAGGATTTTTGCATCTATGTTCATCAGTGATATTGGCCTATAGTTTTCTTTTTTTGTGGGGTCTTTACCAGGTTTTGGGATTAGGGTGATGGTGGCCTCATAGAATGAGTTTGGAAGTTTCCCTTCCTCAGCTATTTTCTGGAAGAGTTTGAGTAGAATAGGTGTTAGCTCTTCTCTAAATTTTTGGTAGAATTCAGCTGTGAAGCCGTCTGGACCTGGGCTTTTGTTTGCTGGGAGATTTTTGATTACAGTTTCAATTTCCGTGCTTGTGATGGGTTTGTTCAGATTTTCTATTTCTTCCTGGTTCAGTTTTGGAAAGTTGTACTTTTCTAGGAATTTGTCCATTTCTTCCAGGTTATTCATTTTATTGCCATATAATTGCTGATAGTATTCTCTAATAATCCTTTGTATTTCTGTGTTGTCAGTTGTGATCTCTCCATTTTCATTTCTAATTTTATTGATTTGGTTCTTCTCCCTTTGTTTCTTGATGAGTCTGGCTAGTGGTTTGTCAATTTTATTCACCTTCTCAAAGAACCAGCTTTTGGCTTTGTTGATTTTTGCTATGGTCTCTTTTGTTTCTTTTGCATTTATCTCTGCCCTAATTTTTATGATTTCTTTCCTTCTACTGACCCTGGGGTTCTTCATTTCTTCCTTTTCTAGTTGCTTTAGATGTAGAGTTAGGTTATTTAGTTGACTTTTTTCTTGTTTCTTGAGGTATGCCTGTATTGTTATGAACTTCCCCCTTAGCACTGCTTTTACAGTGTCCCAGAGGTTTTGGGTTGTTGTGTTTTCATTTTCATTCATTTCTATGCATATTTTGATGTCTCTTTTGATTTCTTCTATGATTAGTTCATTATTCAGCAGCGTGTTGTTCAGTCTCCATATGTTGGCACTTTTAACAGTTATTCTCCTGTAATTGAGATCTAATTTTACTGCATTGTGGTCAGAAAAGATGCTTGGAATGATTTCAATTTTTTTGAATTTACCAAGGCTAGATTTATGTCCCAGGATGTGATCTATCCTGGAAAAGGTTCCGTGTGCGCTTGAGAAAAAGGTGAAATTCATTGTTTTGGGGTGAAATGTCCTATAGATATCTATTAGGTCTAACTCTTCTATTATATCATTTAAAGATTGTGTTTCCATGTTAATTTTCTGTTTAGTTGATCTATCCATAGATGTAAGTGGGGTGTTAAAATCTCCCACTATTATTGTGTTATTGTTAATTTCCCCTTTCATACTTGTTAGTAATTGTCTTACATATTGCGGTGCTCCTATGTTAGGTGCATAAATATTTATAATTGTTATATCTTCTTCTTGGATTGATCCTTTGATCATTATGTAGTTTCCTTCTTTGTCTCGTTTCACAGCCTTTGTTTTAAAGTCTATTTTATCTGATATGAGTATTGCTACTCCTGCTTTCTTTTGGTTTCTATTTGCATGGACTATCTTTTTCCAGCCCTTCACTTTCAGTCTGTATGCGTCCCTCGTTTTGAGGTGGGTCTCTTGTAGACAACATATATGGGGGTTTTGTTTTTGTATCCATTCAGCCAGCCTTTGTCTTTTGGTTGGGGCATTCAACCCATTTACATTTAAGGTAATTATTGAAAAGTAGGATCCCGTAGCCATTTTCTTTATTGCTTTGGGTTCAAGTTTATACACTCTTTCTGTGATTCCTGTCTATAGAAGATCCTTTAGCATTTGTTGGAGAGCTGGTTTGGTGATGCTGAATTCCCTCAGCTTTTGCTTGTCTGTAAAGCTTTTGATTTCTCCTTCATATTTGAATGAGATCCTTGCTGGGTATAGTAATCTGGGCTGTAGGTTATTTTCTTTCATCACTTTAAGTATATCTTGCCACTCCCTTCTGGCCTGAAGAGTCTCTGTTGAAAGATCAGCTGTTATCCTTATGGGAATCCCCTTGAGTGTTATTTGCTGCTTTTCCCTTGCTGCTTTTAATATTTGTTCTTTGTGTTTGATCTTTGTTAATTTGATTAATATTTGTCTTGGAGTATTTCGCCTTGGGTTTATCCTGTTGGGGACTCTCTGGATTTCTTGGACTTGGGTGATTATTTCTTTCCCTATTTTAGGGAAGTTTTCAACTATTATCTCCTCAAGTATTCTCTCATGGTCTTTCTTTTTGTCTTCTTCTTCTGGGACTCCTATGATTCGAATGTTGGAGCGTTTAACATTGTCCCAGAGGTCTCTAATATTGTCCTCATTTCTTTTAATTCGTTTTTCTTTTTTCCTCTCTGTTTCATTTATTTCTACAATTCTATCTTCTAGTTCGCTTATCCTGTCTTCTGCCTCTGTTATTCTACTGTTTGTTCCCTCCAGAGTGTTTCTGATCTCATCTATTGCATTATTCATTGTATATTGACTCTTTTTTATTTCCTCTAAGTCCTTATTAAATCTTTCTTCCATCTTCTCAATCCTTTTCTCCAGGTTATTTATCTGTAACTCCATTTTACTTTCAAGATTTTGAATCATTTTCACCATCAAAATTCGAAATTCTTTATCAGGTAGATTCCCTATATCTTCTTTTGTTTGTGTTGGTGGGCAATTATCTTGTTCCTTTACTTGCTGGGTATTTCTCTGCCTCTTCATCTTGCTTATATTGCTTTGCTTGGGGTGTCCTTTCCCTCTTCTTGCAGTTTGTGGAGTTCTCTTTATTATGTAGTTTCTTCGCTGTGTGTGGGTTTGGACAGGTGACTTGTCCGGGTTCCCTGGTTAGGGAAGCATGTGTCAGTGTTCTGGTGGGTGGAGCTGGATTTCTTCTCTTTCCTTTAGAAGACAATGGGCTACTTTTATGGGAGCCTGATGTCCTCTGCCAGTATTCAGAAGTTGTTTTGTGGACTTTACTCCACGTTCAAATGTTCTTCTGATGAATTTGTGGGGAAGAAAGTGGTCTCACCGTCTTGTTCCTTCCTCCCCAGAACACTGGATTCTTATATTCCACTTGGTCGTGGAGTATCTCTTCCCAGCTGCTCCAGCAAGGTGCAGCCGCTGCAGCTTACCTTGGACGGGGGGTATCTCCTCAAGGCCACCCCTCCTGCTTTGAATGTGGATCAGCTCCTCCCGGCCCTCCGGTGCCCAAGCAGCCACCGCCTCCTGGACGTGGTACAGCTCCTCTCGGCCACCGCCCTAACTCTGGGCGAGGGGCAGCTCCTCTCAGCCACGATTCTGCACGTGGTCGGTTGCGCCGGGAGCCGGGCGTCTCTCGCGTCTGCGCCGCCGGGAGCCGCTAGTACATACATTTAAATCCCCAACTGGGGATGGAACCTGGGCCCTAAGCAGTGAAAGCACCAAGTCTTAAACACAAGACCACAGAGGAGTACCCTTCCTCATGTTTTTTAGTGACATATTTTTCCTGAGAATGTGACAGACTTAAGAAGCTTGCCGAGGGTTTCAGAGGCAGGGGTCTGCAATTCGATATCTCTTGTGGATGGCTTTGCCCAACATGGCCAGAGAAATCTAGCATGCTCATCTTTGGAACCGCACAGCATTGTTTTCCAGGGTCTCTCGCAGGGTTGTTCAGCCTGCGCTGTGGAGAATGGGAAGCGTGGGATGCAAGACAGAAACTACATTACCCAACGGGCTGTGCTTGTGCACTGGCGGCGGACACTAGTCCAATGATGACCCAGGACAGAGCCGGTACCTCCCGCGGAGGTGGAGGCTGGACTTCCGATGACGTGACAGAGGCTGATGGGAGTCAGTGCCTCTCCTTGGTGTAGACCCGAGTCCAGACCTGGGGTTGTTTTCCGGGTAGCTATTAGGGATCGAATAAGGAAGGAAGGGAAAGAGCACTGGACGCTGCTCTGCGCATTTGTGCAAGCCCTCCGCCTGGCTGTGCGTTCTTCGCGCTCTGCACCAGTCCTCCTTCCTCTGGCTCCTGGAGTCCGTGTCCTTATTCTTGTGTGCCTTTTACACGTGGGGAGCTCAGCCAAGGTCACGCCTGATCAGGACCGGATGACTAGGGAATCCACTAAGCTTGAAGGACCCGCCGGGCTCCCCGCTCATTTCACGGGGTCCGCTGGCGATGGTCAGCTGGGCCGGACGCAGGTGAGTGGGTGGCCTTTAGGTCGCCAGCCCCTGGAACCGTGGTCCTGTATTAGCCTCAGGACATGACATAGAGGATGCTGTTGTCCTAGACTTTCCCCCTTCCGCTCTCTCTGCCGTGGAGTTTGGGGTACCTAGAGGTGAGTCATTCTTGGCCTATTGTTCTTAATTGAGTCGGCGATAGTGTGAAACACTTCTTCCATTTGGGGAACCCAGTAGGATGAGATAAGGGTTTCAAGAACTAGCATGTGCGTATGCCTCGATGTGGCACTGGACTGGGGATGTTCTTGAAACCTTAAGTGTACTGTATGTCTTTTGGGACCTAAGACCAGGTAGGCAGAAATCAGCCACGGAATGGCAAATGAGGAGCTGGGCCTTGTGAGGGCTGTGGGAGCCATAGAAGGTTAGAGCTGAGAGAGATGCCCTAACTCAGCTGTTATTAGTGATGCCTAAAGCTCAGCTTTTCTGTTCACCTGTGTGAATCGAATGGCAGAGAAAGACTTTTGGATGAAGTAGAAGGAGGACACAGCATGTTCCTTCTAAACAGTGTGTCCCCACTCAGAGAAGATATTTGAAAGTTTTGTAGTAATTGTTCAAAGAGGGTGGGATCAGCATCAAACATTCTTCTGAATGGTTGATGGTGAGGTAAGTAGGAGTCCTCATCATCAACCTTCAGATCCAGCTAGTCTGGGGCCTACATGCTTGTGGGCAGTTCTTAATCATTAATTTCTCCCACATGGAGGGGGTTTCAGTATCTATAAAATAGCTCAAAGATGTTGTTGTATGTATCCCTTGGTGGGGAAACTGGACCTTCTCCCAAGGCTGTTCTTGACTGCTTGTTTCTCCTTGGTCTCACATCCCCTCCCTTCCCTAATTAACAGCTGCTTGGAATTGTTCTGCCCCTTGGAGCTCAGATAAGGTCATGGAGGCTGAAGGAAGGCCGTTTCCTGTAACCAAAGAAATGAGGGACACTGAAAGGCTCAGTGCCCAGGAGCCCCACAGGGCCCTGCTGGTATCAACAGGCTCGTTCTGGTCACTGAACTGGCTGGGGGTGAGGGCCGATTGTTTCCCTAGTGTTCAGTCAGCCATATTTTTCTCTGATAAAATCCAGTGATGCATATTTTATTATTTTTACTTTCTTATGGATTTAATTTGCTGTATATATTTTCACCTCTGGACTGTGGTCGTGGTGGTGGTTTAATCACTAAGTCGTGTCCGACTCTTTGTGACCCCATGGACTGTAGCCCACTGGGCTCCTCTGTCCATGGGATTTCCCAGGCAAGAATACTGGAGTGGGTTGCCATACCCTTCTCCAGGGAATCTTCCCGAACTGGAGACCGAACCCAGGTCTCCTTCATTGCAGGCAGTCTCTTTACTGACTGAGCCACCAGGGAATAGTTATGTAATTATTTTGTGTGCCTGTTACATTTTTATATCAGTTAGGCTCATCTCCTAAAATGAGTTGAGAAGCATTCGTTCCTCTTATTTTCTGAAAAGACATGTATTTAGGTCCTTAATATTTCTCAGTTGTGTATGATGATTTTTTAAATAGTTTTTGAACATGTTTTTATTCAGTTTATTTCTAAATAAATCATATATTGATGCTATTATAAAAGATTTCATTTTTTTTCAATTTCCAAACAGTCATTGCTAGTATCAGAAACAAGTCATTTTTGTGTATTGGCCTTTTATCCTGTGACCTCGCTAAACTCAATCATTCTCAATCATTTGATCTAGTAGCTTTTTAGTGAATGAGTTGTAATTTTCAACGTAATCGTGTCTTACTTGAATAGAAGTTTTGGTTCTACCTATACAATCTTTTTTTAAAAAATATTTTTTATTTGGCTCCTCCGGTTCTTAGTTGCAGCATGTGAACTATTAGTTGCAGCATGTAGGATCTAGTTCTCTGACCAGGGATTGAACCCTGGCCCCCTGCTTTGGGAGCACCGAGTCTTAGCCACTGGACCACAAGGGAAGTCCCTACCTTTACAATCTTTAGACCTTTTTTTTTCCCCTTATGTTACTAACACAAATCTCTAGTACCAATACAATGTTAAGTAGAAGTGATGAGCATAGACACATTTGCATTATTCCCAATATCAGGGCAAAAGCATTAGGCTTTTAGCATTAAATGTGTTAGCTGTGTTTTGTTTTGTTTTTTCATAGATGGACTATATCAGGAAGTTCCCATCTAATCCTAATTTGCTGAGAATTTTTATCATTTACTGGTTTTGAATTCTGTGAAATGCTTCCACTACATCTTTGAGATGATTGTTTTTTAGTCTATTAATATAAATAACAGGTTCAATTGTTAAATCATCTTTGCATTCTTGATAAACAGCACTAGGTTATTATTTATGTGTTCACATATGTTTATAGCTGGATTCAGTTTGCTATGTTCATGTGGGTGCTAGTCCCCCTTTTTTTTTAAACTTTTTATTTTCTATTGAAGTATTAGTTGATTATTGATGTATTGGTTTCCCAGGTGGCACTAATGGTAAAGAACCTGCCTGCCAATGCAAGAGACATAAGAGAAATGGGTTTGATCCCTGAGTTGGGAAGATCCCCTGAAGGAGGAAATGGCAACCCATTCCAGTATCTTTGCCTGGAGAATCTCATGGACAGAGACACCTAGAGAGCCACAGTTCATGAGATAGCACTGAGTTGGACATGACTGAAGCCACACATTAGCTGATTAACAGTTATAACATTCACTTAACTATTAATAGTTGGGAAGTGTTTGAATCTTCTTTTAGAAGAGTTTCTATACAATTGGTACTGTTTTATCTTTAAGAAAACAAGAATATCAGTCCCACAACCACAAATGTGTTCCACTGAAGAAGGGAATGGCAAGCCACTTCAGTATTCTTGCTTTGAGAACCCATGAACAGTATGAAAAGGCAAAAAGATAGGACACTGAAAGATGAACTCCCCAGGTTGGTAGGTGCCAATTATGCTACTGGAGATCACTGGAGAAATAACTCCAGAAAGAATGAAGAGATGGAGCCAAAGCAAAACAACACCCAGTTGTGGATGTGATTGATGATAGATGCAAAGTCCGCTGCTATGAAGAGCAATATTACATCAGTTCAGTTCAGTCGCTCAGTAGTGTCCAACTCTCCGCGACCCCATGAATCACAGCATGCCAGGCCTCCCTGTCCATCACCAACTCCCGGAGTTCACTCAAACTCATGTCCACAGAGTTGGTGATGCCATCCAGCCATCTCATTCTCGGTCGTCCCCTTCTCCTCCCGCCCCCAACCTTTCCCAGCATCAGAGTCTTTTCCAGTGAGTCAACTCGAAGCATGAGGTGGCCAAAGTATTGCAGTTTCAGCTTTAGCATCAGTCCTTCCAGTGAACACCCAGGATCGATCTCCCTTAGAATGGACTGGTTGGATCTCCTTGCAGTCCAAGGGACTCTCAAGAGTCTTCTCCAACACCACAGTTCAAAAGCATCAATTCTTCGGCGATCAACTTTCTTCACAGTCCAACTCTCACATCCATACATGACCACGGGAAAAACCATACCCTTGACTAGACGGACCTTTGTTAGCAAAGTAATGTCTCTGCTTTTTAATATGTTATCAAGGTTGGTCATAACTTTCCTTCCAAGGAGTAAGTGTCTTTTAATTTCATGGCTGCAATCAGCATCCGCAGTGATTTTGGAACCCAATAAAACAAAGTCTGACACGGTTTCCACTGTTTTTCCATCGATTTCCCATGAAGTGATGGGACCAGATGCCATGATCTTTGTTTTCTGAATGTTGAGCTTCAAGCCAACCTTTTCACTCTCCTCTTTCACTTTCAACAAGAGGCTTTTGAGTTCCTCATCACTTTCTGCCGTAAGGGTAATGTCATCTGCATATCTGAGGTTAGTGATATTTCTCCCAGCAATCTTGATTCCAGCTTGTGCTTCTTCCAGCCCAGCGTTCCTCATGATGTACTCTGCATACAAGTTAAATAAGCAAGGTGACAATATACAGCCTTGACGTACTCCTTTTCCTATTTGGAACCAGTCTGTTGTTCCATGTACAGTTCTGACTGTTGCTTCCTGACCTGCATACAGGTTTCTCAAGAGGCAAGTCAGGTGGTCTGGTATTCCCATCTCTTTAAGAATTTTCTACAGTTTATTGTGATCCACACAGTCAAAGGCTTTGGCATAGTCAATGAAGCAAAAATAGATGTTTTTCTGGAACTCTCTTGCTTTCTCCATGATCCAGTGGATGTTGGCAATTTGATCTCTGGTGCCTCTGCCTTTTCTAAAACCTGCTTGAACATCTGGGAGTTCACGGTTCACATATTGCTGAAGCCTGGCTTGGAGAATTTTGAGCATGACTTTACTAGCGTGGGAGATGAGTGCAATTGTGCAGTAGTTTGAGCATTCTTTGGCATTGCCTTTCTTTGGGGTTGGAATGAAGACTGACCTTTTCCAGTCCTGTGGCCACTGCTGAGTTTTCCAAATTTGCTGGCATATTGAGGGAACCTGAAATGTTAGGTTCATAAATCAAGGCAAATTGGAAGTGGTCAAACAGGAGATGGCAAGAGTGAACGTCGATGTTTTAGGAATCAGCAAACAAAAATGGACTGAAATGGGTAAATTTAACTCAGCTGATCATTATATATGCTACCGTGGGCAAGAATCCCTTAGAAGAAATGGAGTAGCCATCATAGTCAACAAGAGTCTGAAATGTAGTACTTGGATGCAATCTCAAAAGCGACAAAGTTATCTCTGTTTTCATTTCCAAGGCAAGCCACTCAATAGCACAGTAATTCAAGTCTATGCCCTGACCAGTAATGCTGAAGAAGCTGAAGTTGACCGGTTCTATGAAGACCTACAAGAGCTTCTATAACTAACACCCATAAAAGATGTCCTTTTCATTATAGGGGACTGGATTGCAAAAGTAGGAAGTCAAGAAACACCTGGAGTAACAGGCAAATTTGGCCTTGGAGTACAGAATGAAGCAGGGCAAAAGCTAATAGAGTTTTGCCAAGAGAATGCACTGGTCATAGCAAATACCATCTTCCAATATCACAAGCAAAAACTCTATACATGGACATCACCAGATGGTCAATACCAAAATCAGATTGATTATATTCTTTGCAGCCAAAGATGGAGAAGCTCTATACAGTTAGCAAAAACAAGACTGGAAGCTGACTGTGGCTCAGATCAACAACTCCTTATTGCCAAATTCAGACTTAGATTGAAGAAAGTAGGGAAAACCACAAGGCCATTCAGGTATAATCTAAATCAAATCCCTTATGATTAAACAGTGGAAGTGACAAATAGATTCAAGGGATAAGATCTGATAGACAAAGTGCCTGAAGAGCTATGGACAGAAGTTCGTGACATTGTACGGGAGACAGGAATCAAGAACATCCCCAAGAAATGCAAGAAAGCAAAATTATTGTCTGAGGATGCCTTACAAATAGCTGTGAGAAGAAGAGAAGTGAAAAGCAAAGGAGAAAAGGAAAGATATACCCATTTGAATGCAGAGTTCCAAAGAATAGCAAGGAGAGATAAAGCTTTCTCAGTGGTAAGTGCAAAGAAATAGAGGAAAACAATACAATGGGAAAGACTAGAGATCTCTTCAAGAAAATTAGAGATACCAAGGGAACATTTCATGCAAAGATGGCCTTAATAAAGGACAGAAATTGTATGGACAGAAGATATTAATAGAAGCAGAAGATATTAAGAAAGAGATGGCAAGAATACACAGAAGAACTATACAAAAAAGATCTTCATGACCCAGAGAATTACGATGGTATGATCACTCACCTAGAGCAAGACATCCTAGAATGTGAAGTCAAGTGGGCCTTAGGCAGCATCAGTACAAACAAAGCTAGTGGAGGTGATGGAATTCCAGTTGAGCTATTTCAAATCCTAAAAGATGATGCTGTGAAAGTGCTGCACTCAATATATCAGCAAATTTGGAAAACTCAGCAGTGGCCACAGGACTGGAAAAGGTCAGTTTTCATTCCAGTCCCAAAGAAAGGCAATGCCAAAGAATGCTCAAACTACCGCACAATTGCACTCATCTCACACGCTAGTAAATTCATGCTCAAAATTCTCCAAGCCACGCTTCAACAGTATGTGAACCGTGAACTTCCAGATGTTCAAGCTGGATTTAGAAAAGGCAGAGGAACCAGAGATCAAATGGCCAACATCTGTTGGATCATTGAAAAAGCAAGAGAGTTCCAGAAAAACATCTACTTCTTTATTGACTATGCCAAAGCCTTTAACTGTGTGGACCACAATAAACTCTGGGAAATTCTGAGAGATGATACCAGACCACCTGACCTGCCTCTCGAGAAATCTGTATGTGGTCAGGAAGCAACAGTTAGAACTGGACATGGAACAACAGACTGGTTTCAAATAGGAAAAGGAGTATGTCAAGGCTGTATATTGTCACCCTGCTTATTTAACTTATATGCAGAGTACATCATGAGAAATACTGGGCTTGATGAAGCACAAACTGGAATCAAGATTGCTGGGAGAAATATGAAAAACTTCAGATATGCAGATGACACTACCCTTATGGCAGAAAGCAAAGAAGAACTAAAGAGCCTCTTGATGAAAGAGGAGAGTGAAAAAGTTGGCTTAAAACTCAACATTCAGAAACTAAGATCATGACATTTGGTCCCAGCGCTTCATGGCAAATAGGTGGGAAAACAGTCAAAACAAAGTTTATTTTTGGGGGCTCCAAAATTACTTCAGATGGTGACTGCAGTCATGAAATTAAAAGACGCTTGCTCTTTGGAAGGAAAGTTATGACCAACCTAGACAGCATATTAAAGAGCAGAGGCATTACTTTGCCAACAAAGGTCCGTCTAGTCAAAGCTATGGTTTTTCCAGTAGTTATGTATGGATGTGAGAGTCGGACTATAAAGAAAGCTGAGTGCCAAAGAATTGATGCTTTTGAACTGTGGTGTTGGAGACTTTTGAGAGTCCCTTGGACTGCAAGGAGATCCAACCAGTCCATCCTAAAGGAAATCAGTCCTGAATATTCACTGGAACGACTGATGCTGAAGCTGAAACGCCAATACTTTGGCCACCTGATGTGAAGAATTGACTCATTTGAAAAGACCCTAGTGCTGGGAAAGATTGAAGGCAGGAGAAGGGGATGACAGAGGATGGCATCACTGACTCGACGGACATGAGGTTGAGTAAACTCTGGGCATTGGTGATGGACAGGGAGGCCTGGCATGCTGCAGTCCATGGTGTCACAAAGAGTCAACACGACTGAGTGATTGAACTGAAGCACAAATAACTGAAACTGTCCAACAACTCAAATGAGCAGGGAACAGAATTTTCTTTAAACACTCCAGGAAAAACAAAACACAATACAACCTTGGTAACAACCTGAGTTTAACCCAGTCGGTCCCATCCCTGTCTTACTGGACGTACGATCTACAGAACCATAATATAATAAATTGGTGTTGCTTAAGCCATTTGTTTGTGGTTATTTGTCAGTACAGCAATAGAAAGCTACTGCATCATTATTCTTTGACTATTTCTTTACTTTTTTTTTGGCTGTGCTGCACAGCATGTAGGATTCCTAGTTCCCCAAGCAAGGATCAAACCCTGTCACATGCATTGGGAGTACAGAGTCTTAGCCACTGGACCACAAGGGAAGTCCCAAGTACTTCTTTACTGTCTAAGGCAAGGATATTTCCTCAGCTTATGTTAAACTTTTCCAGCTCTAACCTAGAAGTGGCCTCTTATCTAAAGAGTTCTGATTCTTTTTACTGAAATACTGCATTCATAAGCCAATAATTGGACATTAAATATGTTCACAGCTGCTGGAATACATCTGCATTCTAGGCTGTCACTGAATAGATAGGGGGTATGTTCATATGTAAACATTTCTACATACACTGAACTTCTTTGTCTGTATTTAAATTAACAAATATTTCACAAGATTAGATATTTAAAAGGGCTCTTAGGGCTCCAATAGCATACCCAGATAAGGTTTTTTTTTTTACAGGCAATGATAAAGTACCATAAGAGAAAAAGAACACAATACAAAAAGTACAGTCAGTAAAAGAACAAATGGGTAAGTTGTATTTCATGAAAGTTAAGAAATTCTACTCTAGGGAAGATACTGTTAAGATAAGGAAACCAAAGCCACAGACTTAGAGAAAATATTGGTAAAGTATATATCAAATGAGTTATTTGCATCCAGAATATATTAAGAAATTGCAAGACAGTTCTTTTAATATTAGGCAAAAAACTTTGATCAGATAATTCACTAAAGAAAATATATGATGGCAAATACACAGGGAGAAATACTGAACACCAAGTCATTAGGGAAATGCAAATTTAAACCACAATGAAATACTACTAGACATTCCCTAGAATTGCTAAAAATATATGGCCAATATTTTACATACAAAACTCAGCAAAGATATGGAGAAACTGGAAAACAAACACACTCCAGGAAATGTGAAATGGCATAACCATTTAGAATACAAGGTGGCAAACTCTTAAAAAGTTAAATATTTGCATCAGCTTCCAGGATGACAGTGTGAGGAGCTTTGCAGGCCTGCTTCCCAGGGAAATGGATGAAAATTATAAAAACATCATGTAAAGCCTCTGGAAGTGATCTGAAGGATATACAGCAAGTGAAGAAACATTTGTTTGAGAAAATCTAATACTCAGGTAGAAAAGCAAGGGTCCATCACATTTGAACCTTGCAAGACTTTTCTCCACTGTGAGCCTTCTGGTGCTGTATAAGGTTGAAACGCTGGCTAAATGATTTCCCACAACTGCTGCACTCATAAGGCATTTCTCCAGTGTGAATTCTCCGATGCTTAACAAGGCTGGAGCTGTGACGGAAAAATTTACCACATTCCCTGCACCCATAAGGTCTTGCTCCAGTGTGAACTCTCTGGTGTTTAACAAGGCTAGAATTCTCACTAAAGAATCTTCCACATTCACTGCACTTAAAAGGCTTTTCTCCAGTGTGAACTTTTCGGTGTTGCACAAGGCTAGAGCTTTGGCTAAAAAATTTCCCACATTCGCTGCATTCATAAGGCCTTTCTCCAGTGTGAACTCTCCAGTGATTAATAAGGCTTGACTTGTGGCTATAGAATTTCCCACATTCGCTGCACTTATAAGGTCTTTCTCCAGTGTGAACTCTCTGATGCTTCATGAGGCTTGAGTTAAAGCTAAAGAACTTCCCACATTCACTGCACTCGTAAGGCCTTACTCCAGTGTGGATTCTGTGATGCTGAACAAGTGTGGAATTGTGCCTGAAGGCTTTTCCACATTCACTGCATTTAAAAGGCTTTTCTCCAGTGTGGACTCTCCGGTGTTGAATGAGGTCAGCATTGCGGCTGAAGGATTTTCCACATTCACTACACCCATAAGGCCTTTCACCAGTGTGAACTATTTGGTGTATAAAAAGGTTGGATTTATGGCTGAATAATTTCCCACACTCACTGCATTCATAAGGCTTTTCTCCCGTGTGTAGTCTCTGGTGCTGAACAAGTAAGTATTTCTGACCAAAGGCTTTCCCACACTCACTACACCTGTAATGCCTTTTTCCAGGGGGAACGCCCTCCCCACTTTTGGTGCTCCTACATGGCTCCCCTTCACTAGGAGCTGCCTGAGGCTTGGGAAGACCAGAGCTTCCTGGGGAGACCTTCCCACTCCCCTCATGCTCTTCTCTTGTTGAGGGTTTCTCTCCAGAGTTCAGGGTCTGGTGTTGGTGAAGGTTTGCTCTGTCCAGTTCTACACAGCCACTCTGCTCAGAAGGTGCCTTGTCAGCCTCTGCTCCACACCAACAACCTGCAAGTGCAGAAATGCTGATGAAGTGTCTGTGGAGTATGTAGACTGGTGGGACGAGGCAGTACCCTCAAACGTGTCTGACACAGGCAGTAAGGGGTTCCTGGGACCCTTCTTGTTGTCACCTTTGTCGCAACTTGCTTTCAATGGCAAAACCCAAATCTTCCAGTGACCTTTAGCATCACCACAACTTAGGTGGCAAGTGTCACCCATCACAGTGAGCATTGCTAAGGATGTTGAGATACCACAGCTTCAACTGTACTATAACCTGTGAAGCTCCCTATTTCCGGCTGTGTCAGCATCCCAAAACACAGGCTGGAGCACCCAGGCCAGGCACACTGGTGTGAGGAGGCTGGTCCCCCGTACAAGCAGCCCTTCTTGTCCTCCCCTGAGTGTGACCTAGTTATGTTCAAATGCACCCATAAAATCCCATCGTGCCTTTTCTTGTACTCTCCCCACCAACAAAGGCATCTGCTGACAGGTCCTCACCCTCTGCTTCCCCCACTTGTTGGAGCCCACTCCCTCCAGTGTGACCCCCGCTCCCCCCCTCGGCGGGTAGGGACTACCTCTTTGGACCTGTGAGCACAATCAACCTTGTTTCTTTTCCTTAGGCTCTCCTGTGTTTCCTCTCATGGCCACAGCTGACTGGCCATGTCATAAAACAGTAGAAAATGAGGCCACTGTTGGCGAGCACTGCGGAGTGGAAGAGAGGGTAGGTGACAGCCCTGGCAGCTGAGATGTGGGCAGCTGACGGAAAAAAGATGGAAATCAGCCTTGGCCCCTTGTCTAACAACAAAACATCAGGGCCCCCTGGGGAGACTCCTGGTGCGAACTCATCCCTGGGTTCAACCCCACCCTCCACCACCTCCTTCCAAGTACCTGCTGGTGTGGCTGTGGGTGAGACTGCCCCAGCAGGCACACAGGGCTCCCCCCGCTGCTCCAGCTGAGTCATGTCATGGGTCTTGGACGATGTAAGTCCTACAGGAAGGAACAAGGCAGGAGGGTCAAAGTGACCCACTCCTCAGCAGCCCACAGGAACTAAGGCTGAGTGTAACCAACAAGAAGATGGGAAAAAGATGCTGCAGAAACATCCTGGTCAAGCAGTGGCCAGGTCAGTGCCTCAGTTCCTGACACAGGCAGATCCCACATCAGCCAAAAGAGGAGGGCCAAAGTGGGGTGTTGGACTGCCGTGGATCTCTTTGGCATCACCAGGCCAGGGAGAGGCCAGTAGCATAGGATCCATCTGACTGCAACACTTGGGATCCCCAAACCCATTCCTGCACAACCATGGAGCAGCTTGGGGACAGAAGGGGGTGGTGCACCCAGGCTTGGCTGTTATACCTACTCTAGGACACAAGAAAGGATGCAGTACTCACAGACCAGCTTTGGGAGGGACGGACCTGCCCTTGGAGAGGGGAGGAGCTGTAGGGTGCAAGGACCTTACCGAGAGAGGCCATCAGTGAGAAGGTCTCCAGCATCACCCCATGGTACAGGAGCCTCTGGGCCTCATCAAGGAGCCCCCACTCCTCCCAGGAGAAGTAGACAGCCACGTCCTCAAAGGTCACTCGGCCCTGCCACAATGGGGATGGTTCAGTTTACATGCAGCCTTCTTCCCTGGGACTCTAACCCTCCTCCCAAGCTCCTCATCTCAGTGGAATACGAGGCCCTGGTACAGCTGACGCCCACCCTCCTGGCCACCCCAGTGATCACCGTGTTCTGCCCTCAGCAACAACAGGTGGGGGACAGGTGTCGTCTGAGCTCTGGTGCTGACCTACAGAGCCTCACCCTTCTGCAAGACAATTCACCCAGGATCCTTCAGACTATGGTTCCCAAGAACAACCAAAATGGAGTCCCCTTCTCCTTTCACCCCAGCACAAGGGCCTGAGGCCAACAGCTGGCACTCTCTCCCAACACGCATACTGTTCTTCACACCACACCTCCCTCATGGCCCTGACCCTGCTTGGCCCTTACCCTGGCTTCATCCTCAGCATCTTGAAACATGGAGTAGATCTCAGGTACACCCAGCCTTCTTCCATTCTGTGTTACAGAGCAGTCCCCTGACCAGTCTCAACATCCTCTGACACTTGTTCAAAGCCCAGGTCCACTTGTCTCATATCATGCCCACCAAAATTCCCAGAGGACCCCGTGTGACTGTGCTGACCTCCAGGTCCTCACAGCAATAAGAACAAGAGCCTGGGGAACCCGCAGCTGGATGAATCAGCAGTAGCACCAGCTTTGCTCTCATCTCCCTGCCTGGTCTCCGTCTGCATCTCATGTCCACGCCCCACGGAAATCCGGCCTCTAGCCAGATCCTCCTCACCCCTACAACGCCTCCCCACCATGACCACTACACTCCCCTCATGTGTTTCTATGAAACCCAGCACCCCATCCAGCAAGAGACCCAGTCCTCAGCCCCACACTCCCCTCCCTTGTTACCTAATGCACTGCCATGGGACCTGAAGGTGCCCCCTGCCAAATCTGATCACAGCTCCATCCTGGCCCACGCACCATCCACACTGTGGGTGAATCCAATCTGAACCCTTCACCTGAACTCCAGACTGTGTGTCCAGGTACCCAGGGGAGGAATCCACTCAAGGATTTCTGGGTTCAACAGCCAGAACCTAACTCATTCCCAGTGAGAATTCCTCTTACCACCGACTTGGATGTGGTGGCACTTCCCTCCTTCTAGCTACTGAGGTCAAATATCTCAGAATCACCTGACTCTTCCTCTTTTCTCTCCCAACCTTCCACATCAGATAGTCTGCTCAGACCTACTTGGAAGAACGAACACACACTCCCAACACATTGCCCACCTCCACTGCCACTACTCTGGCCCATCTCACCTGGGCTGTTGTAGTAGCCTCCTCCCTGGTCTCCCTACCACCCAACAGTCTGCTTAATAAGCCTGGCTCAGATCAGTTCCTTCTGCTCTAAACCTCCTGTGGCTCCCACCACCCTCTGAATTGAGGTGCACCTCTGCAGACCACCATTCCAGGTCTAACTTCTGCTTCTTGCTGTTTCCACCACAAATGAGGGGGACCTAAGTTTGCTCGACATTCCCAGCTCAACCTCACCTCTAATATTTTCTAACGATCACTGTGAATGGACTCTCTTCTAGGCTTCATGCCACTGGCTGCCAGAAATGGGAACCAAACCATATGATTCCTGGCCTGCACTCAGGGACCTGATCTTAGATGACCACCTTCCAGGGATCTTAGATGGCAGGGTGAGGAGCATAGCAGGTAAAACAAGTCCTAGGATGCTACAATCCTGGAGCCCAGGCAAGCAGGAGGTGAAAAGGGTAAGGATCTCGGACACCTATCACTTACCTCTTCATGGTCTGGAAGCCACTCCACAGCCACAGCAACCTATGGAAAAGCCAGGCCATGAGAAGCAAGCAATAATATTGGGCCCCAGTGGCTCAACCAAGGTACCTCAGTCCTTGGTGATGCATGCCTCTTAACAGCTGTGTAATCTTGGACAAATACTCAACCTCCCTGTGCAGTATTGTGATCTGTCAAATGTGGATAATAATGGTGTCCACCCAAGAGGGCTATTGTTTGTTCATTTCTATGCATCAAGTTCTAACTATCAACTCTCACTGTCCTCATAAGTGATGCTTCTGTCAGTATTTCCTGGTTGGTATTAAAAATGTACTTTTTCAACATGCCTTTTAACTAAGAAAATACAATATTGAAGATATTTGATTTAATCAAATGCTTAGCAGGATATTGATATTTCAACTAATTACATGTTAGCTTGTTAAAGCTGCATTGTCTTAACTGCCTATGTGTGTATGTATATACATACATATTTATGTACATATGTATATATTTATTTTCACCAGTTAGTGTTAAATGAGTATTTATAAGAAACTGGAGGATTTGACTTGAGAAAACTGAGTAGCTACTAGTCCAATTGGCAACTGGCTGCCTGGTATACACTCTCCTGGAGGGAAGCCTGCTAGAGGCCTTTCCACTGGAGCAGCTACTCATGCCTCCTGTCCTAAAAGCTGGGGGAACTTAGGCATCAAAGGAGATGCCCTACTAGCCTACCTGAGTGTTCTATTTCTCCACGAGGGGAAAAGAGGGCCTGCTGAGCCTGGAGTGGCAAATCTACACCACTGACCATCTCAGTCGCCAGCCCAGACCTGGGTCTGCTAACCATTCCTCCACACCAGCCAGAATCACTTTGGAGAACAGGAATCCACCCCTCTGGAGGTGGCCCACCCTCCAGGCTCATCTGAAATAAAAACCTTAACATTCTCCCTTCTAAATATAAGCCCCAGTTTGTGCTGCAGACCAGGTCACCCTCCACCATCCCTTGGATATTTCCAGCCCAGATCCCTCCCTGGAACCCTGGAACCCCTAAGGTGAGCGAGCAAGTTGCCCATGTGACACCTCCACTCTGGGAAACCTCAGGGTTACCACGTCCAAAATTCAACTCCCAATCTTTTCCCTGAAACCTGCTCCCTGCAAACCAAAAAACAGGTTCGTCCTTCCTTCCCTACACTTTCACAGCCACAGCCGGTGCAGCAGGAAGTCTTGTCTGTCCCGCTTTTAAAGCCTGTGAGAGACCTGATCATTTCTTCCCTCTCTGGCCACCACCGACGACAGTCCAGAGCCCATCAGCACTCCATGGTATTTACTTCGTCACAGGTCTTCCAGTCTCCACTCACACTCTCATCACCCCTACCCCTGTCTCTTTTTCCCTGCGAAGACTTTGGACAATTTTGACACACAGATTGAGCCTCTCCTCTTCACAACCCTCCCTGGCCACTGGCGGCAGCACAATGAAGGCCCAGCTGCTGCGGCTGCCTGGTCCCGTGTGATTCATCCTCTCATGCGGTTGCGTGCAGACTCCAGACAAATCTCAAGTTTAAGACTCTCAGTTACTGTTTCGAGGCTTTGATCTTGCCGGTCCCGCGGCCTGTAACCCTCTCCCACGCCCCATCATACTGGCTGACAGAAATACGGCCTCTCACCCACTATTTCCTTACAGACCTGGAACCAGGGGCTTGAGCAGGGGACGGTCAAGGGGGCCTTTAGCGTCTACTGGGGCTACGGCGGTGAGAGACCGGAGGACGAGCATTTACCTGAGGCGGGACTTTCAGAGCGGCCACAGCCATCGGACTCTGTGGGCGGAGCTGGGACAGGGGCTGTGAACCAGGTCGGGCCCCAGGCATCCCTGTCCCGGAGTCGGAATCGGGTGACTCCCGGGCGCCGCTGCTGAACGTCAGACCCGCATTAGTGCCGAGAAGAGAACACCAGCCTCCTCTCGCGCCTTACCGCTCCCGTCACCCCCAGTTCAACACCAGCTTCCCGGAGCCTCATCAAGCACACAGACCCAAGAGACCTCCCAAAATGACCGCCGCCCCACCCCCCGAAGGCGGAACTCCCGCCTCGCTGGTTCCAATGGGGAAATATCTGCGCTGTCGGCTGAGCACCGCCCCCGCAGGAAGCAGCGCCTACTGGGTAATGTAGTTCACTCGCAGCCAAACCTGCAGGAAGTGGACCGGTAATAGGGCGGGGCTGGGGGCAGCCCCTTGCTCGCGCAGGTTACCGCGTAGCCCTTACCTGGAAACGGTTACCGCGAGACAGCTGTGGGGACTGTTAGCTCCAGACCTAGGTAGGGCGGTTAGAGGTCCCGCTGGGCCAACCGGCCAGGTGCTGGTCCTCTGGTGGAGAGTGTGGCTTTCTCCCCGGGACCCTCCAGGCCTCACGGCCTTGTGGCTGCAGGTGAGCTGGGAGGCATTGCTGGGGGGAGGCTGGGGACGTGTCCTGCGGAGCTCCAGAGCCATTGCCACCATGGCCCACTGGTGGGACCTAGGTCTTTAGGCAACGGGGAACCTCTCTGCCATTCCTGCCTCCGTGACCTGGTGGCAGCAGCAGTGTGCATGGGTTGCAGTCCGCAGGGCCTGGGACTCCACTCCTGTTGGGGCATCTGAGGAGCCTGAGGGCTAGTTGGGTCCTGGGCACCTGGCTCCCTCAATGATGACAGTTGTGCAGGGTCTGAGGACCTGACCTTGAGGGCACTGCCAGCTAAAACCTGCATCTTTTGCCAAGCCTGGGCACTGGCAGGAGGACCCAGATTGGGCGCTGGATGAATGTTCCCTGACAGGGTTATGGGCCCAAGCGGGAACTGTCCTCTCATCAGCCAGGACCTTGGAGGGTGAAAGTTGTGCCCTGGGCTCTTGCCCTTTCTTGTCATAACAGAGAATAACATTCATTTGATGTAGGGTTATAGAAACATCATTTGACCATGACTTGATCTCAAGAACAAGTGATCTGAAACCAAAACTTTGCAACAACTGTCAGGTTGGTTTATTTCTCTTCCTCAATTCTTGTCTCGTCACAACAAAAATTTGGAGCAATGGACCAAAAGGTGTAGAACAGACAAGTTACAGCCTGATTCAGTTCAGAGATTTTTTTTTTATTAGTTTCACACTCTCAAAGAAGTTCTCCTCATCCTTCCACTCAAGCTCTCTTGGCTTTCCCCTTTTATATTTCCAGTCTTCTCCTTTTTAGGCATCAGTGAACTAAAATGGACCGGAATGGACAAATGTAATTCAGATGACCAGTATATCTATGACTGTGGGCAAGAAGCCCTTAAAAGAGATGGAGTAGCTCTTATAGTCAACAAGAGAGTCTGAAATGCAGTACTTGGGAGCAATCTCAAAAATGAAAGAATGATCTTGTTTCGTTTTCAAGGCAAACCATTCAATATCACAGAACCCAAGTCTATGCCCCAACCACTAGTGTGAAAGAAGCTGAAGTTGAATGGTTCTATGAAGCCCTACAACACCTAGAACTAACACCAAAAAACCCAAAAAATACGTCCTTTTCATCATTGGGGACTGAAATGCAAAGTAAGAAGTCAAGACATACCTGGAGTAACAGGCTAGTTTGGCCTTGGAGTACAAAAAGAAGCAGGGCAAAGGCTAACAGTTTCCCCAAGAGAACGCACTGGTCATAACAAACACCATCTTCCAACAACACAAGAGACAACTCTACACATGAACATCACCAGATGGTCAAAACCGAAATCAGATTGATTATATTCTTTGCAGCCATAGATGAGAAGCTCTGTACAGTCAGCAAAGACAAGATTGGAAGCTGACTGTGGCTCAGATCAAGAACTCCTTATTGCCAAATTCAGACTTCAATTGAAGAAAGTAGGGAAAACCACTAGGCCAGTCAGGTATGACCTAAGTCAAATCCCTTATTATACAGTGAAAGTGACAAATAGATTCAAGGAATGAGATCTGATAGAGTGCCTGAAGAACTAGGGATGGAGGTTTGTAACATTGTACAGGAGGCAGTGATCAAAACCATCCCCAAGAAAAAGAAATGCAAAAAGGCAAAATGATTGCCTGAGGAGGACTTACAAATAGCTAAGAAAAGAAGAGAAGCTGAAGGCAAAGGAGAAAAGGAAAGATATACCCATTTGAATGCAGAGTTCCAAAGAATAGCAAGGAGAGATAAGAAAGACTTCCTAAGTGAATAATGCAAAGAAATAGAGGAAAACAATAGAATGGGAAGACTAGAGATCTCTTCAAGAAAATTAGAGATACCAAGGCAACATTCCATGTAAAGAAGGGCACAACGAAGGACACAAATAGTATAGACCTAACAGAAGCCGAAGATATTAAGGAAAGGTGGCAAGAATACACAGAAGAACTATACAAAAAAAAAAAAAAAAGGTCTTAATGACCCAGATAACCACGATGGTGTGATCACTCACCTAGAACCAGACATCCTGGAGTGCAAAGTCAAGTGGGCCTTAGGAAGCATCACTACAAGCAAAGCTAGTGGAGATGAAGGAATTTCAGTTCAGTTCAGTCACTCAGTCGTGTCTGACTCTGCAACCCCATGGACTGCAGCACGCCAGGCTTTCCTGTCCATCACCAACTCCCGAAGTTTACTCAAACTCACGTCCTTTGAGTCGGTGACAGACCATCTCATCCTCTGTCATCCCTTTCTCCTCCTGCCCTCAATCTTTCCCAGCATCAGGGTCTTTTCAAAGTTGAACTATTTCAAATCCTCAAAGATGATGCTGTGAAAGTGCTTCACTCAATATGCCAGCAAATTTGGAAAACTCAGCAGTGGCCACAGGACTGGAAGAGGTCAGTTTTTATTCCAATCCCAAAGAAGGGCAATACCAAAGAATGCTCAAACTACCACACAATTGCACTTATTTCACATGCTAACAAAGTAGTGCTCAAAATTCTCCAAGCTAGACTTCAACGGTATGTGAAATGAGAACTCCCAGATGTTCAAGCTGGATTTAGTAAAGGCAGAGGAACCAGAGATCAAATTGTGAACATCCATTGGATCATAGAAAAAGCAAGAGAATTCCAGAAAAACGTGTACTTCTGCTTCACTGACTATGCTAAAGCCTTTGACCGCGTGGATCACAACAGACTGTGGAAAATTCTTAAAAGATGGGAATACCAGACCATCTTACCTGCCTCCTGAGAAACCTGTATGAAGGTGAAGAAACAACAGTTAGAATCGGACATGGAACATTGGACTGGTTCCAAATTGGGAAAGGAGTACATCAAGGCTGTATATTGTCCCCGCCACCCCCGCCCCTGCCCCATTATTTAATTTATATACAGAGTACATGACTCAAAATGCCAGGCTGGATGAAGCATAGGCTGGATGAAGCATAGGCTGGATGAAGCATAAGCTCGAATCAAGACTGACAGGAGAAATATCAATAAACTCAGATACTTAAATGACACCACTCTATGGCAGAAAGCAAAGGGGAACTAAAGAGCCTCTTGATGAAAGTGAAAGAAGAGAGTGAAAAGCTGGCTTGAAACTCAACATTCAAAAAACTAAGATTATGGCCTCTGGTCCCATTCAGTTCAGTTCAGTTCAGTCGCTCAGTCGTGTCCGACTCTCCGTGACCCCATGAATCACAGCACGCCAGGCCTCCCTGTCCATCACCAACTCCCGGAGTTCTCTCAAACTCATGTCCACAGAGTCGGTGATGCTATCCAGCCATCTCATTCTCTGTCGTCCCCTTCTCCTCCCGCCCCCAACCTTTCCCAGCATCAGAGTCTTTTCCAGTGAGTCAACTCTTCGCATGAGGTGGCCAAAGTATTGGAGTTTCAGCCCTAGCATCAGTCCTTCCAATGAACACCCAGGATTGATCTCCTTTAGAATGGACTGGTTGGATCTCCTTGCAGTCCAAGGGACTCTCAAGAGTCTTCTCCAACACCACAGTTCAAAAACATCAATTCTTCGGCGCTCAGCTTTCTTCACAGTCCAACTCTCACATCCATGCATGACCACGGGAAAAACCATAGCCTTGACTAGATGGACCTTGGTTGGCAAAGTAATGTCTCTGCTTTTTAATATACTATCAAGGTTGGTCATAACTTTCCTTCCAAAGAGTAAGCGTCTTTTAATTTTATGGCTGCAATCAGCATCTGCAGTGATTTTGGAGCCCCAAAAAATAAAGTCTGACACTGTTTCCACTGTTTTTCCATCGATTTCCCATGAAGTGATGGGACCAGATGCCATGATCTGTGTTTTCTGAATGTTGAGCTTCAAGCCAACCTTTTCACTCTCCTCTTTCACTTTCATCAAGAGGCTTTTGAGTTCCTCTTCACTTTCTGCCATAAGGGTTGTGTCATCTGCATATCTGAGGTTATTGATATTTCTCCCGGCAATCTTGATTCCAGCTTGTGCTTCTTCCAGCCCAGCGTTCCTCATGATGTACTCTGCATACAAGTTAAATAAGCAAGGTGACAATATACAGCCTTGACGTACTCCTTTTCCTATTTGGAACCAGTCTGTTGTTCCATGTACAGTTCTGACTGTTGCTTCCTGACCTGCATACAGGTTTCTCATGAGGCAGGTCAGGTGGTCTGGTATTCCCATCTCTTTAAGAATTTTCTACAGTTTATTGTGATCCACACTGTCAAAGGCTTTGGCATAGTCAATGAAGCAGAAATAGATGCTCTTCTGGAACTCTCTTGCTTTCTCCATGATCCAGCGGATGTTGGCAATTTGATCTCTGGTGCCTCTGCCTTTTCTAAAACCTGCTTGAACATCTGGGATTTCACGGTTCACATATTGCTGAAGCCTGGCTTGGAGAATTTTGAGCATGACTTTACTAGCATGTGAGATGAGTGCAATTGTGCGGTAGTTTGAGCACTCTTTGGCATTGCCTTTCTTTGGTATTGGAATGAAGACTGACTTTTTCCAGTCCTGTGGCCACTGCTGAGTTTTCCAAATTTGCTGGAATATTGAGTGCAGCACTTTCACAGCATCATCTTTCAAGATTTGAAATAGCTCAACTGGAATTCCATCACCTCCACTAGCTTTGTTCGTAGTGCTTTCTAAGGCCCACTTGACTTCACATTCCAAGATGTCTGGCTCTAGGTCAGTGATCACGTTATCGTGACTATCTTGGTCGTGAAGATCTTTTTTGTACAGTTCTTCTGTGTATTCTTGCCACCTCTTCTTAATATCTTCTGCTTCTGTTAGGTCCATACCATTTCTGTCCTTTATCGAGCCCATCTTTGCATGAAATGTTCCCTTGGAATCTCTAATTTTCTTGAAGAGATCTCTTGTTTTTCCTATTCCATTGTTTTCCTCTATTTCTTTGCATTGATCACTGAGGAAGGCTTTCTTATCTCTCCTTGCTATTCTTTGGAACTCTGCATTCAGATGCTTATATCTTCCCTTTTCTCCTTTGCTTTTCGCTTCTCTTCTTTTCACAGCTATTTGTAAGGCCTCCTCAGACAGCCATTTTGCTTTTTTGCATTTCTTTTCCATGGGGATGGTCTTGGTCCCTGTCTCCTGTACAATGTTACAAACCTCCGTCCATAGTTCATCAGGCACTCTATCAGATCTAGTCCCTTAAATCTATTTCTCACTTCCACTGTATAATCATAAGGAATTTGATTTAGGTCATATCTGCCGGTGCCAGCCGGCAAAGAGAACAGGTCCGGACCGCAACGACATAGAAGCCTGAGAAAAGAATTAAGGAGTAAAGAATGGGGTCGAGAGGACTGAATGCTCGTGAGGAAAATCAGCGACTTTATTGAAAAGGGCCAGGGTTTTTATACAAAGTGAGACAGGGAACAAGGTACATAAAAATACCAAGTCATTTACCAGGTTAGTTATTGCATCTATAGAAGATTACAAAGGCTTGTTTGCTTTCTAAGACAAGCTTGGCATTTAAACTAATGCTCACGAGATAAGAAAAACTAGTCCGCAGGCTATAAAGATTAGGGAGTACATTCTTAATCTATTTTAAGAGATAAGGAAAACATACCTACATAAATCTGGGGAAATAAACAAGAAACCTAGCAAAGGATTATTTGCTCTGTTTTTCTCAAGGAAGAACAAATAAGGCCTGGTAAACGTTTTATGACTCTCTTAAGGGGTGGCGGGACAGGGAACAGCACTTACAAGGCATTCCCAGGGCCAACATTTGGGGCCTTGTTCAGGCCGGCTCCCCGTATCTCCCCCTTTCTTTTTTATTAAGAAAAGAAAAAAGACCAGCCTCTTTGTTTTATTCCATGAGAAAAGGCAGTCATTTTCTAGTAATACGTGAAAACATCATGATTCTTTCAGTAACTAAATTCATAATACATTGCAGGAAACATGGTCCACAACAAAGGAGACAAAGTATAATTACAAATATTATAAGTAAGGTTTTCCACCAATCACTATGGAACCAGGATTTAACTTGTTCCCAAAAGGGGGGAGAGGAATCTTGCATAGATCTGATCTGATGCTGCAAGTCATCAACAGCATCAGATATATTGGAGGACAGATCAGGAATATAAACACAGCACTCTACTTTTATAACAGCACAGGTCCCTCCCTGAGCAGCTGTAAGAATATCCAGGGCCATTCGGTTTTGTAGAACAGCCTTACGCATTTGTTTTTGTTCTTCATTTAATGCTTCTATAGCCTTTTTTGTGTCCAGTAACGCCTGCTGAGTAAAATTTGTTAAAGCATCCACATGGGCCATTATATCTGTTGTTCCAAGAGAAGGGACAAATACTGCCGCTAAATAATCATACCAGTGGAACACAGCTCGAGACCAACGTGCTTTCAAAAGGGGAAGATTAGCGGGGTTTTTCATAGGAGAGCGAGTGATTCGGCCAGGAGCAAACACAAATCCAAGGCTACAGCGTCCCACCCAACCAATGGGAAGCCAGGGCCAAACATTAGAGCCACAAATCCATTTTGTCCCATTAGGAGCCACCCATCTTATACCGGGACTGTTTTTCCAATCGGATCCCGGCCAGAGGGTGGGAGCATTACAGTTAAAGGTTACATTAGTCACCCGAGTACACATAGAAATAGGGGTAATACCCACATGCTTCAACAAATGTTTGCCAAAATCTTTTCCCCCAAAACGGGGTTGATGTTGTTGTTTCCATCAAATGTCCGCTTGTCTCAGTAACTGTCCTTTTTCCGGGGTCATCCAAAAGTACTCATCCCAGATCTGATAATAATCTCCAAAAAATTGACTCGTACGAGTCTTATTTTTGTTGGTATTAGAATAAGTGCGGTATGCATCTTCAACAGCCTTATAACTCGCATTAACGTTGAACTGTAGCGAGGAACTCGCCTTCTGATTACCCGTGTCGTTACACTCGGGAAGGGCAGAGACATTTAGAGTGTTGAGACTTCTGTGAGTTTGCTTATGCTGCTAAGTCACTTCAGTCGTGTCCGACTCTGTGTGACCCCATAGACGGAAGCCCACCAGGCTCCCCCGTCCCTGGGATTCTCCAGGCAAGAACACTGGAGTGGGTTGCCATTTCCTTCTCCAATGCGTGAAAGTGAAAAGTGAAAGTGAAGTCGCTCAGTTGTGTCCGACTCTTAGCGACCCCACGAACTGCAGCCTACCAGGCTCCTCCATCCATGGGATTTTCTAGGCAATAGTACTGCTTATACTGGGTTAAAAAGTCACAGACTGCAGGAAAATGCATTTGCTGTATAGGGGATACCCACCAAGGAAACCCATCGACTACAGACAAAGGCATAGCAGTACAAACCCAGCAGGCGGAGCTGTTGTGAAAATCAGCATAAGAATGGGCCCAGGATGGAAAAACATTTCCTTCAGCTCAGGGAAATGCTTGATTCATTACTGTACAGGCTAGTGCAAGCACCAAATAGGATAGAGAAACATGTGGTTGGGTTGTATCAACTGCAATACGCCTTACTTGCTCTACAAATTCATGTAATTGTTGATTCGTCGGCAGGACATTCCTTTCTCCTATTTGTAGCCTTCTCATCTGACCCGTCGTCAGGTGTCTTCTCCGCCTGGCGTACCAACTTCTCCGGGAGCCAGCGCGGCGCTTCGGCATCCTGTAGAAAAATACAAACATGCCCCCGTCCCCATATTAAAACAGGATCGGGGCCATGCCATTGGTTAGTAATGGGGTCTTTCCATTTTACGAGGGGTTTGTTGTAGGTCATGGGCATCCAAAATCGTTGTGCTGCGGTTTTTCCTTCTGAATCTAAATTTAAAAAATTAAGAATGAAAAGAGCATGATGCAAATAATTATAAGGTGTCAGGGGGTACAATTCCCCCTTTTTTATTTTAAAAGTTGATGTTTTAGAGTCTGATGGGCGCGTTCTACTATGCCTTGTCCTTGAGGATTGTAGGGAATACCTGTTTTCAGAGAAATGGACAAATGAGAACAAAAGTTAAGAAACGTTTGCGAAACATAGCCAGGTCCATTGTCTGTTTTTATGACTTTAGGAGTGCCCGTAACAGAAAAAGCTGCAAGGCAATGTGCAATACAATGTCGAGCAGCTTCTCCAGTCTGTAAGGAAGCAAAAATGTAACCAGAAAAAGTATCAACAGTAACATGTACATACTTTAATTTTCCAAACGATAGGACATGCGTAACATCCATTTGCCAGAGGTGATTAGGCAGAAGTCCCCGGGGGTTAACGCCGTAGTGAGGGACAGAAAGAAACTGAGGACAGACAGGACAGCGTTTAACGATTTGTCTGGCTGCCTCTCGGGGGATTTTAAATTGCAACCTGAGGGTATGACTGTTTTGATGATAAAGCCAATGAGATTGTTCTGCCTTTTGTGTTTGGGAAAGAAAGATATGAGTAGCAGAATCAGCCAGTTCATTTCCTGACGTCAGGGGTCCAGGCAAGCCAGAATGAGCTCTGATGTGGCCAAAAAAAACATTTGTAAGTCCTATGCTGTAAAAGGATTTGAATATCTCGAAAGAGCTGCTGAATTACACAATTAACAGTGTGTATGAATGGAACGGTTTCTACTTAAGTGCCCGAACGACATAGTGACTGTCAGAAAAAAATTCAAAGGTTCAGAGTAAAATTGTTGCAAAACAGCAAATACGGCACAAAGTTCTACTTCTTGCGCGGAAGTACAGCCTGTAAACCAAGAGGTAATTTGTTCATTGACAACATATGCAGCTTCTCCATTTGAAGATCCATCAGTAAACACAGTTACAGCGTCTGCAAGAGGTTGATTAACAACGGTGGAGCGAAAAACAAACTCATGTTGGTTAGCGAAATGTAGCAGTTTGTTAGCTGGGAAATGATTTTCTAGGCGACCAGCAAAATGAGCCAGGGTAGCATTCCAAGCATCACTAAACTGGAATAACCAGTTTTGTTGCTCTTTAGTATAAGGCAGGCAGATAAAATGAGGGTCTCTACCAAGTAATTCCCGAGACTCTTGTCGACCTTTGGCGATGAGGGAACTGACTGAGTCGAAATAAGGAGTTAGTACTCGGGCGGGGGAGGCAGGCAAATGTATCCAATACATCGGGGAATCTTGGAAAAGAACAGCAGTAGGGGAGTGTTTGGAAGGAAAAATATACAATCCCCATTCTTTTGTGTAATCACAATGGGAACTGGTTTGAGAGGCTAGAGCCTCTTCTACTATCTGTAATGCTTTGCGTCCCTCATCAGTTAATGATCTGGGGGAGGTCGGATCTGCTGGTCCTTTAAGGATATCAAACAAAGGTTTTAGTTCCCCTGTAGTAATTTTTAAATAAGGTCGAATCCAATTAATTTTTCCTAGTAATTTTTGAAAATCATTAAGTGTTTTCAGATTATCTTTACGAAGTTCTAATTTTTGAGCTTTAAACGTTTCTCCCTTTTTTCTGGTAAGGCGTCAAAGCCGCTTGACAAGCAGAATTAGCATTTTTATAGGCCAATTGTCAAGTTATTACCATATCGGCTTCTTTATCTCTTATGACTCGTGAGACTGATTCTAGCAGTCGAGCCACAAAATCCTGATAGGGTTCATCGGGGCCCTGCCTTATTTTTGATAAATCTTCTGACTTTTTTATTAGACGTGGGCAGTCTTTTCCAGGCTGTTAACGCTGCTTCATTAATCTGGGGATATGCCTCAGGGGGGTAATTTAATTGTTGATTAGTGACCCTATATACCCCTTCTCCCATAAGCATTTCAAAGCTTATCTGTAACCCATTTCTTCTGTTTCTTTCTGCCAAAATCCCACATTGTTCTCCAAATTCTAACTTCCATAAGAGATAATCTCCTCCTGTGAGACAGGCTCGAGATACTTGCTTCCAATCATTGGGCGGCAAGTATTGGCTATTTAAAGCTTCAATGATGGCCACTGTAAAAGGGGCAGTTGGCCCATACTGAGCACAGGCTTGTTTTAATTCCTTTATCTGTTTAAATGGTAGAGGTTCATGATATCTCCTCTGTTGAGCATTCTCAAGGACAGGGAATAAAACAGGAAAACCTTCTAACGTCTCTCCTTGCTGTCTCGCCTGCTGAACGGTGAGCTGTAAAGGGGAGAGAGTCTGGGTAATAGGGGCCGGATTTTTGTTAGCGGGAACCAAAAAAGGAGCTTCTGGTTCCTTAATTAAACCCATTGATGGTGGATCTAATCCTGCTGTGACTGAAGGAGACTGCGGGGGCGCAGGATCAGAGAGGAACATAGGTTGGGGGGGATAATTAAAACTGAGGGTATCAAGACGTTTAGTTACAGTGGTAAGCAATTCCCTAACCTCTGAGAAAGGGGCTGTATTTACGGTTTTTTCAGCTGTGAATACTTCCCATGGGTTTTTTTCAGAGTGACGGGCCGCAGCTTCTTCTAAATCCGCCTGATTGGCAGATTCTGACTCCGAGTTGGAGCCAGAAAGGGATGGAGCAAGAGGTTTTTTAGGTGTATCATTAATATGTTCCAAGGTGGGGGGGGGGCAGTGGGCAAAGTTGCAGGTCTGTTGACAATGGCCTTTAATGTGGCCTCTAGTTTTTTACTCTCATGTTCAGCATCTAAGCAATCTCGGTTTAAGGTCCACAGAGAGTAAGCGTCCAAAGGTACCTTATCAGCCCCATGTAAAGAATAATATTGCTGAATTTGTTCCCCCACCTTTCTCCAGGTCTCAATATTAACAGTACCATCTTCTGGGAACCAGGGGCAAACTTCTTCCACAAATGATAGAAACTTTTCTAACTTGTTTTTAGCAACAGTTATCCCTCTAACTTTTAGCATGGTTTTAAGCATAGCTACAAAAAGTTGTCTACTATTACCTTGACCCATAGTTTATACTCTCGATTGAAACCCTCTGCACCCTTTACAAAAACTTTTAACTTTACCTCTTTTATTTTATCTACTGGGATCCCCTCGTACTCACGGTTCGGGCGGCTGCGACTACGTAGTCCGATCAAGTCCCTGTTCGGGCGCCACCTGCCGGTGCCAGCCGGCAAAGAGAACAGGTCCGGACCGCAACGACATAGAAGCCTGAGAAAAGAATTAAGGAGTAAAGAATGGGGTCGAGAGGACTGAATGTTCGTGAGGAAAATCAGCGACTTTATTGAAAAGGGCCAGGGTTTTTATACAAAGTGAGACAGGAACAGGGTACATAAAAATACCAAGTCATTTACCAGGTTAGTTATTGCATCTATAGAAGATTACAAAGGCTTGTTTGCTTTCTAAGACAAGCTTGGCATTTAGACTAATGCTCACGAGATAAGAAAAACTAGTCCGCAGGCTATAAAGATTAGGGAGTACATTCTTAATCTATTTTAAGAGATAAGGAAAACATACCTACATAAATCTGGGGAAATAAACAAGAAACCTAGCAAAGGGTTATTTGCTCTGTTTTTCTCAAGGAAGAACAAATAAGGCCTGGTAAAGTTTTGCGGAGAAGGCAATGGCAAGCCACTCCAGTACTCTTGCCTAGAAAATCACATGGACAGAGGAGCCTGGTGGGCTGCAGTCCATGGGGTCGCTAACAGCGACTTCACTTTCACACATTGGAGAAGGAAATGGCAACCCACTCCAGTGTTCTTGCCTGGAGAATCCCAGGGACGGCGGAGCCTGGTGGGCTGCCGTCTATGGGGTCGCACTGAGTCGGACACGACTGAAGTGACTTAGCAGCAGCAGCAGCAGCAAACGTTTTATGACTCTCTTAAGGGGTGGCGGGACAGGGAACAGCACTTACAAGGCATTCCCAGGGCCAACATTTGGGGCCTTGTTCAGGCCGGCTCCCTGCACATACCTGAATGGTCTAATGATTTTCCCTACTTTCTTCAATTTAAGTCTGAATTTGGCAATAAGGAGTTCATGATCTGAGCCACAGTCAGCTCATGGTCTTGTTTTTGCTAACTTTATACAGTTTCTTCATCTTTGGCTGCAAATAATATAATCAATCTGATTTTGGTGTTGACCATCTGGTGATGTCCATGTGTAGAGTCTTCTCTTGTGTTGTTGGAAGAGGGTGTTTGCTATGACCAGTGCATTCTCTTGACAAAACTCTATTAGCCTTTGCCCTGCTTCATTCCGTGCTCCAAGGCCAAATTTGCCTGTTACCCCAGGTGTTTCTTGACTTCCTACTTTTGCAATCCAGTCCCCTATAATGAAAACGACATCTTTTTTGGGTGTTAGTTCTAAAAGGTCTTGTAGGTCCCATTACTTCATGGCAAATAGATGAGGTAACAATGGAAGGACTGATGTTGAACCTGAAACTCCAATACTTTGGCCACCTGATGCAAAGAGCTGAGTCATTTGAAAAGACCCTGATGCTGGGAAAGATTGAGGGCAGGAGAAGAAGGGGACAACAGAGGATGAGATGATTGGATGGCATCACCCTCTCAATGAACATGAGTTTGGGTGAACTCTGAGAGCTGGTGATGTACAGGGAGGCCTGGCATGCTGCAGTCCATGGGGGTCACAGAGTCAGACACGACTGAGCAACTGAACTGAACAATGGAAACAGTGACAGACTTTACTTTGGGGGGGCTCCAAATCACTGCAGTTGGTGACTGCAGCCATGAAATTAAACGACACTTGCTCCTTGGAACAAAGGCTGAGCAACAACAACTCCTCCTTTTGGTTATGTCCTGTGCAAAGTAGGGCTTGTACCCACCACAGATCAATGAAAGGGAATACAAATGGGCATACGCTCAAGGCTGATTAACAATTATAATTTATATAACAGGAGGCTATATTGTTTATATCTCCCCATAATTCCACCTATGATAATTAGATGTAGAATATTCATAAACCCTTTATCAGCTCCTAACTGCCTAACTGCCCAAGGTTACTTGGAGAAGCTCCTGCGGTCATTTTGTATCCACTGTGTGCCTAGGGCACATGTGTAGCAGTTGAAAACTCTCTGCAGTTATTTTGTAGCATATATGTGAGCTCTCCTGGGTGTCTGGGATGGAGTTTAGAGATCAGCTTGCATCCCTTTCAGCTAGGCCTCCCCTCAACGCTCATGTCTTTCTACCCAATACAGCTAACCACACCCCTCCCTCACTTTTCAGTTTTTCTTAAAACTTTTAGGGAGTTCGGTTGTTTGGGCATGAGACATCCATCTCTCTACCTGTCTCTGCAGTGAACCTTTCACAGCTCCAAACTCCTACGTTTTGGTATAATTTGGCTTCACTGTTTGTGGGTCACACAGACTTGCATTGAGTAACAGAGCTGCAGAGATGGTGGCGGAGGAGAAATCATAGTGAGGAACTCTGCCAGACTCTCTAGAGACCATCCTTATTGTAGATGGGCTTGTATTTCAATGTCCCTGCACAGGTGGTGCTCCAGTCTTTCATTCTCTTGAAGGACTTAAAGAGGATCTTGAGGACCACAAGAAAGTGGTTTCCTTAGAGTGAACCAATTATATGTTACCAAGTTTCTTGTGCCAGTGCAATGCCCAATATAAAAAACCTGGTGATGAAGCAAAGACTGAGTTCTGAATGTAGGTGATGACATAGTCAAGGATCCCAAAAAAGAAAAGCAAACCAAAAAACACATCAGCACATACACTACTCAATATGGCCTTGGCACCTGGCAAAGGAGTTTTATCATCAAAGGCATACTAGCTTTGGCATCCCAGGAAGGGGGGATGTTTTCATCTTTATCTCAAAAATAGACAGTCTTTACTTCCGGTCAGTGTGTTCTTTTCTTTAATAACTAATGTAGACATGCAGTGCATATTTGATAAGCCACAAAGAAGCTGTTTTGGTTAACCTAAAGTTCAAATTAAATTATTGTATAAGTCAGAATGACTTTCCCATATCTTCAGTCAGTTCAGTTCAGTTGCTCAGTCGTGTCTCTTTGCTACCCCTTGGACTGCAGCACGCCAGGCTTCCCTGTCCATCCTGTACATTAGTAAGTGAAATTTTCTCTCGTCACTTTTCTATTCAGATATTTTTACGATGCCTAAAATGAATTGAATACATCTGTGTATACAGAGTGAGAAATACTTCTGTAATAAGGGCAGGGCAGGCCCTAGCTAAAGCAGTCCCATCAAGCCATTGGTCTGAGGGGTGCAGTGAATCCCTCTACATCTTCTGTATAAAAGGAGCCTGAGTGCTCGCTTCGGCAGCACATATACTAAAATTGGAATGATACACAGAAGATTAGCATGGCCCCTGCGTAAGGATGACACGCAAATTCATGAAGCGTTCCATATTTTTGTCATTCCTTAGTGTATAATTTTAAAATTGTTTTAAATAGTAAAATGTGTCGTGCATGTAGTTGAAAAAAAAAAAAAAAGGAGCCTGAGTCCAGATTGAGGGAAGATGGTTTTTTTGAGATGCCAGTCTGCCATCTTCTAGGTCTGCTAGCTTTCTGAATAAAGTCGTCATTCCTTGTTCCAACAACTTTTCCTCTGATTTATTGGCCTGTAATACAGTGAGCAGAGCAAACTTGGGCCCCAAAACATTTCTTGTAAAAAAGTGTTACTCACTGGGTTAGACACAACACTGATTGTAATGGCAGGACAAATATTTTCTAAAGTAACCAGAGACACCAGGATTGTCCACCTGTTTGGTAGCTCCCCAAATCCCTACTGCACTTTCATGTCATGGTGGCCATGTCTGGAGTCTCTGCTGCTCTTATTTCTGACTAAATTCTGAGGCCCACAGAAGCAATCCTAGTGCTTCACAATCCATGTGTACATTTGATAACAACATACTATATATTAGCTTCCTCCTATAGAGGTCTGATTTGTGTTAGCATCTGGTGTGTTCATTTGATTTTTCTGGTGAGCATTCTCCATGTAAGTTCAGCTCAGTCGCTCAGTCGTGTCTGACTCTTGGTGACCCCATGGACTGCAGCATGAGAGGCTTTCCTGTCCGTCACCAACTCCCAGAGCTTGCGCAAACCCATGTCCATTGAGTCAGTGATGCCATCTGACCATCTCATCCTCTGTGGTCCCCTTCTCCCACCTTCAATCTTTCCCAGCATTAGGGTCTTTTCCAATGAGTCAGTTCTTCACATCAGGTGGCCAAAGGATTGGAGTTTCAGTTTCAGCATCAGTCCTCCAATGAATATTCAGGACTGATTTCCTTTACTCCAAAATCACTGCAGATGGTGACTGCAGCCATGAAATTAAAAGACGTTTGCTCCTTGGAAGGAAAGTTATGACTAACCTAGACAGCATATTAAAAAGCAGAGACATTACTTTGCCAACGAAGGTCCGTCTAGTCAAGGCTATGGTTTTTCCAGTAGTCATGTATGGAGGTGAGAGTTGGACTTTAAATAAAGCTAGGTGCTGAAGAATTTTTGCTTTTGAACTGTGGTGTTGGAGGAGACTATTGAGAGTCCCTTGGACTGCAAGGAGATTCAACCAGTACATCCTAAAGGGTGTTCACTGGGCGGACTGATGTTGAAGCTGAAACTTCAGTCCTTTGGCCACCTGATGCGAAGAGCTCAGGTGAAAAGCTGAGAGCTCATTTGAAAAGACCCTGATGCTGGGAAAGAATGAGGGCAGGAGGAGAAGGGGACAACAGAAGATGAGATAGTTGGATAGCCTCACCAACTCAATGGACATGAGTTTGGGTAGACTCCGGGCATTGGTGATGGACAGGGAGGCCTGGCCTGCTGCAGTCCATGGGGTTGCGAAGTGTTGGAAACGACTGAGCGACTGAATTGAAGTGGTTGGATCTCCTTGCAGTCCAAGGGACTCTCAAGAGTCTTTTCCAACACCACAGTTCAAAAGCATCAATTCTTCGGCGCTCAGCTTTCTTTATAGTTCAATTCTCACATCCATACATGACTACTGAACATTTGTGTTGCGTTATAGACTACTTTGGAGAAGGAGATGGCAACCCACTCCAGTATTCTTGCCTGGAGAATCCCATGGACGGAGGAGCCTGGTGGGCTACAGCCCATGGGGTCGCAAAGAGTTGGACACGACTGAGCGACTTGACTTTATAGACTACACTCACTGGAAATATAGGTGTGGCTCCTTTAAGAGGAAGCAAGCCTCTGCCTAATCCTCAAACTGAAACCTTTTCTTGGTGGCGTTAGCTAGTTAGCTCCACTTGTGACCTGGAGGTGGCTCCAATGCCCCACTTCATCGTTGGTGCTGTGGGAACTATATTACCCAGGAGCCTCCGCAGCTCTGGGCCAATGCGGCCCCAAGAAAGGGGCGTTTCCGTTCATAGGGACGATGCCTGGGCGGGACTTCCTGTTCCAGTCTTGGGCGGACGTATTACTTTCGGATTAGTCCACCAGGCCCGTCTCCAGAAGGCTCCGTCACACACGGGGTGACGCGATGGGGACAACGTGAGAGGCGTTGTTGCCCTAAATAGACGCGGACCTGAGGGTTTGTAGTGGCACCGCTTGGGTGACCCAGCCGCCGGAGCCCGAGCCCTAGCCCCTGTGGCTCTGCAGCTACTCGCCTTCCCCAGTCCGCAGGTGCCGATGGCGGCCGCGGTGCTGATGGACCCGGCGCAGGTGGGTGCTGCGCCCCCGGGTCCTCCCTCGACCTCCGTCTCTGAAGCCTCGAATGAGGGAATCCTCAGAGCCCCGCAGCTCTGGGCCCTGTATCCCGTTTGTAGGGGCGCCTTTGGGCGGACATTTCGGACAGCCCGCGTGATGGGATGACAGGACGTTACAGAAGGTGGGGCCGGAATGTGCAGAGCATTTGGGAAACCTGGAGTCTGAGTCTTTGGTGTCTGAAAAGATCAGAGGGTCTGAGCAGCTGTGCCTTCATTCTGAAGGTGATGGGAGCACGGAAGGTTCTAAACAAAGAGACCACAGCTGATGGTTTAAAATGTAGACTGTCCAGGTGTGAACAGTCTTGACGTGAGAGTGAGGACAGTGGAGCCCAGAAATGTTGAGAGATGGTCCAAGGCCACGCAGTTGTTAGATGGCCCAGAGGACTGCGGCACACAGGGTAGACTGTCAGCCCCTGGTCCTTATGGCCGAGCAGCAGCAGGAGAGAGGCCTGAGGCTCTCTTGGGGGCTTTTTCGTGGTTGCTTCTCTCTCACAGACTCCCTGTACCTACAGGTTCCCCGATCTCAGACGTAATTATGGGATTTATACAGTGAGTCTAGGCTGTCCAGTCTCTCATCGATTCCACCTTCACCCTCACCCATCAGGGCTCCAGGATTGTGGTTTCATAGAACACTTTACCTTGTACTCTCCCAGCTCTTGAGTCTGGGGACCCCTGAGAAACATCAAGCTCAGAGTACTCAGTCCAGTCCAGGGGTTATATGGCAGGGCACTGACTCCTGGTGACCATTGGAATAAGGTGTGGCAGTTTGTTCCAGGCACAGGAAGCAGCACACCTGATGGTGAGATTGAATTGGGGATTAAAAAAAAAAAAACACTACAGATCTTCACCGAGTCTGGTAGCAGGAGTCAGGCCTGAAATGGCCAACTGAGAAGCTAGGCCTCTGTTCCGAGGGTGGTGTAGCCATGGCAGATGTGGAGCAGAGGAAGGAGGTGATCTGATCTGGGTTTTCACAGCTTCCCTGTAGATGCCAGGTTTGATCCCTGGGTTGGGAAGATCCCTTGAAGAAGGAAATGGCAATCCACTCCAGTGTTCTTGCCTGGGAAATTCCATGGACAGAGGAGCCTGGCGGGCTACAATCCATGCGGTCGCAAAGAGTTGGGCACATCTTAGTGACTGAACAACAACAAGGACAACTCTGAATTCAAAGTGGAGAACAGGCTATGTGGTGAGGGTTGAGGGAATTAGGATAGAGGTGAGGAGAAAGACTGGGGAGAAGGCTGCTTCTGTATTCCAGGTGAGTTGTAATAATGGTTGGGCCAGAGGGGTCGCTTTGTAGATGGGAGAGGCAATTGGGTCAGATTTTCTGTATAGAAAAGAGACATCCCCAAGGTGTTAGGCCATATCAGTCAGAAGGGTAGAAGCTCCTTCAGCTGAGGTGGGCAAGTTAGTGGTAGAAGTAACTCTGCATATGGGTATCAGTAGTTTATTTGTGGCCACATGGAGAGTCTGAGATGTGCCAGAGAACCCTTGAGGTATCCAGTGAGCTGCTAGACACGGGGCTGAAGTTATATGGAGGGGTTCAGGAGAGAGACATGCAAAAAGTAGAAGATGGTATGTACCTAGGTTTACAAGGGAAAAACTACAGCAACACAACAGTACCCTCCTGCCGCTTCCAGCACAGCGGGTGAGAAAGACCTGATACAGTGAGCAGGTACGGAAAAAACAGACACAAATAATTTGGCAAGTGGGGAGTCAGGGGACCCTCCTGCTCTCCATGACAGGAAGACAGAATGGCTCCTTTCAGCTTGCACTTTATTGGCTGAAGTCACATGAGATCATTAGGGAATAGCTGTACTGGGGAGTTTGATCAGCGCACTGTAAAGGAGTAAAGTTATAGCTCTGCTGTTGATTAGGAACATCTTGTTTTGTTTCCATGGTGGCAGACTCAGGGGCAGGCAGTGAAGTGGAGCAGAGAGCACGTCCCACCCCAAGAATGTCCGTTTGGCATACTTTCTAGGACAGTCAAGAGGACGCAGTTTGCCGCACCCTGGAGTCATGGGGCAGCTGCTGGTCTCTGCCCTAGGCTGCAACACCTTCCTGCAGTTTCCTGGGAATGATTGCCTGGTAACGGTTACTCAGTAACAGGTGCCTGCAAATGCCTGCACGCCAGCTCCGCACCTGTTAGCTGTTGAGTTCCTCAAGGTTTGGCGGCATGTGAACGACATTACCCAGCAGGCTCTGCTCTCTGTGGGGCAGTTAATGAGCTAGGAAAGTGATAGTGGAGGCCAGCTGGGTAAGCGGCCAGAGTTGTGAGAGAGTGATCCAGAAGAGCAATGTGCATGTGGAAAAGGAGTGTGAATTGATGGCCCTTGCGTCTCGGTTTTGGGGGCTTAAGGAAGAAAGATGAGTCTAACTTTGGTTGTCTGGTAATCATGATTTTAGCAACTTTCAAAGAACTGGCTGGAAGGAGGTGGGTGGGGGTGCTGTGCCCCATACCAGCCCCAGAGTTCAGACAGGCCTTTCTGCCCCACCTGCCTGCTGTTGCTGTGGGTGGACACAGTGATCAACGGGACCCTGAGGAGAGAGCAGACACACATGGCACCTAGTGCTGGTGTTTCCTCTGAGTTGAGCTGGGTGGGAAGGAATGGTCAGGGGAGTTCTGTGGGGGCAGATGGGATCCTGGGAAGGAGACTGCTCACAGACTGCTCTCCCCATTGTGGCAGGGGAATGTGACCTTTGAGGACGTGTTCGTGTCCTTCTCCCAGGAGGAGTGGGGGCTCCTTGATGAGGCTCAGAGGCTGCTGTACCGCGAAGTGATGCTGGAGAACTTTGCACTGATGGACTCACTGGGTAAGGCCCTCTTGTCCCCTACAGTGCCTGGACTGGACTCTTCCCCTTCCCTATTTCCTGGATCAGAACCATAGGCAGTACCACCACCCGCCCTGGTTCCCTGGAGTAGGTGCCATGGGTGCCAGGTGTGAACTGTGGGCTCTAGCACCTCTGGTTTCTGAGTGGTCCCTCTACCTGCTGCCCTGAAGGCTTGCATGGAGGAATGCAGACATGAAGTGGCTAGTTGTTACCCAGTGGATCATGTCTGGTTTGTCCTCTCCCTGACTGGGTGCCTCTGTCCAGATCCATGGCACTCTTGTGCCCCAGGTTGTGCCCCCACCTTCCTCTAGCTGACGTTTCTCATAGCCTACCTGTATCAGGAATCCCAAGGACCCAGTACAATCACTATTTGTTGGGACCACTAGGCTATTCCTGCAAGACAATACTTCAGAGTTATTTTCATGATATTTAGGTTTCTTCTCTGAGGGGTGGGTCACCCACACCTGTGCTGGCCATTTACCTGTCCTGTCTTTTCCTTAGGATACGCATCTTCTATGTCCCATGGGGTTTCCCCACAGGAGCTGGGCAGGGAGCCCTGGGTCTCTGACTGGGCTGACATGACTCTAGCCCTGACCAGAGAGGCTCAGATTGCAGGTGGCCCTGGTGAGTGGGAGCTGGGGAAAGTGTGATGTCAGGCTGGGTTCTGATCACTCTCCAGCCTCTCAGTGCCCACAGTGGTTTAAGTGCCAAGGCCACTGCCCACACTTCATTCCTGTCTTTACTGCCCTGTTTACACATTTACCTTTTATGCTGTGACCTTTGATAGTTCCTCACCTCTGCCCGCATCTCAGCTGTTCCTCTCCACTGCTTCCTCTGTACTGCTCTCCAACACTGGCTTATATGCTTTGTGTGTCATGAGAGGTGCACATACTTCAAATAATTCTTCAGTTCAGTTCAGTCGCTCAGTCGTGTCCGACTCTTTGCAACCCCATGAACCACAGCACGCCAGGCCTCCCTGTCCATCACCAACTCCCGGAGTTCACTCAAACTCATGTCCATCGAGTTGGTGATGCCATCCAGCCATCTCATTCTCTGTCGTCCCCGTCTCCTCCTACCCCCAATCCCTCCTAGCATCAGACTCTTTTCCAGTGAGTCAACTCGTCGCATGAGGTGGCCAAAGTATTGCAGTTTCAGCTTTAGCATCAGTCCTTCCAGTGAACACCCAGGACTGATCTCCTTTAGAATGGACTGGTTGGATCTCCTTGCAGTCCAAGGGACTCTCAAATAATTCTTAAATATCAGCTATTCTATTCATTTGAGCTGTTTAGCAAGCACACTGTTCTTCTGCATGTCTCCCCAGCTGCCAAGGCCTTCCTACAGTGCATTTGTGGATAATTTCATTAGGGACCCTGGCTCTTTCTGGGCTGTTCTTCAGATCTGTGTCCTCTCCTCATCAAGGCCACTTCCAGCCTGTGACCTTTAGATGCCAAAGACTGTAGAACAGCTCTTTACTCAACTTGCACCCTGGCCTTTTGTCCTGATGGCAGACCTCAGTCTTAGTTTTGATAAACACACATTTGTAATAACTGCCCCTTCCCACCAGTGTCACTGTGTACTTTACCAGCATCTGTCTGCTTTCAGGTTGTTGGCATGGAATAGAGGAGAATGAGATCCGTTTTGAGCAGAGCATTTCTGTAAAAAGAGTGTCTAAGAACATCATTCTTAAGATGATTCCATCTTCCCAGAAGGCCCACCACTGTGAGACATGTGGCCCAATCTTGAGAAATGTTCCGCACATGGCTGAGCACCAGGAAACACGTCCTGGGCAGAAATCATACCTGTGTGTGGCATGTGGGAAACAGCTGTGGTTCAGTGCAAACTTCCCCCTCCACAGTCAGCACAGCGGAGAGAAACCCCACAGGAGGGATGTGCACAGGGCCCTTCTTGTGAGCAGCTGCCCTGTCCAGTCGTTGGAGACACCCTTTACCACAGGGGAGGGTTGTGAGGACTTTCCAACCAGCTCAAGCATGTTTCAGCACCATTACCCTCTTAGCAAGTGGAAGCCACAAAGTGACAACCACTGTGCAGAGATCTTTTACAGTGGACAAAAGCATTATGAATGCAGCGACTGTGGGAAGGTCTTCAGCCGCAAAGACTCACTTGTTCAGCACCAGAGAGTCCACACTGGAGAGAGGCCTTACAAGTGCAGCGAATGTGGGAAAACCTTTAGCCGCAAACCCATACTTGCACAGCACCAGAGGATCCACACTGGAGAGATGCCCTACGAGTGTGGCATATGTGGGAAAGTTTTTAATCATAGCTCTAATCTCATTGTACACCAGAGAGTCCACACTGGAGCAAGGCCTTACAAGTGCAGTGAATGTGGGAAGGCCTACAGTCACAAATCCACACTTGTTCAGCACGAGAGTATCCACACAGGAGAAAGGCCTTATGAGTGCAGTGAATGTGGGAAATACTTCGGCCACAAATACAGACTCATTAAGCACTGGAGTGTTCATACTGGGGCACGGCCTTATGAGTGCATTGCATGTGGGAAGTTTTTCAGCCAAAGTTCTGATCTTATTGCCCACCAGAGAGTTCACAATGGTGAGAAGCCGTATGTGTGCAGTGAGTGTGGAAAAGCCTTTAGCCACAAACATGTGCTTATCCAGCACCTTAGAATCCACACTGGAGAAAGGCCGTATAAATGCAGTGAGTGTGGGAAAGCCTTCAGGCAAAGGGCTTCCCTCATCAGACATTGGAAGGTTCACGCTGGAGAAAGGCCTTAGGAGAGCAGGGAGTACTCCATCTTATTCACCATAGTGAGTGACACCAGAGAGAGGCTCTGAGAGGAGCCTTCGTGAGGAGCCATAAGCTGGAAGATGAGCTTCATGTGTTTGAACTCCCACCCTGAGAAGATTCTTCTGTGTGCCAGCTCTGTGGGAAGCAGTATACAATACTCTGGGGCAGTATTGCACTTCATAACATGCCTTGGCCACTGTGAAAGGCCTCTGCATGCTTGCCAACAAGCATGTCACTGCCATCGTCTGAAAGAAGCCATACATCTGTGCAACAGCAGGGCCCCACATTGTGCATATGTCACCCCAGACGCTTTGATGGGCAAGATCTCTGCTCTTCCTGTCTTCCCTAGAAGGCACCATCGGTAGCCTGACCCTATTGCTGATCCTCCTTCCTGCTCGCTACTGGTGGAAGCATGGGTGTGACCCATTTTCTGTCAGAAGAATGCAAGCTCGGTTCTGCTGGTTGCCTGCAGAGATGTCCATATTTCAAACTATTGGTCTCTTGTGACCCTCGTGATGAGTTTGACCAGCCCCCAAGTCACCTGACCTGGAAATTGTCTGCCTCATATTGTTCTGGTTTTGCAACACATGCCTTAGTTTCTAAGCTATCTTTACTCCTGGGAACTTTGTTCACTCTCTGGGTTGATTTGAGAACAGAATTGGGCTTGCCAGCCTGAAAGAATGAACAGCTTGTGTGACAGCACCAGCTGTTGAGTCTCAGTGGTATTTGCAGAATGGTGAAGAAAGAACAGCTCTTATTCTAGTTTCAGCCTAATTTACATTGCTGCTCAAGGCCTCCTGGGAAAGAATACCAGGCTTTGCAGGCCTAATTGTGTGTCTTGTATGTTGAGATGACTTGTGTGACCAAAGTCTTCTTGAGCAGGTTGTCAAGGTCTTGACAACCTCTGATGTATGTGGGAACAGCATGAATTGGGTCCCATGTTCCCAGGGAATGTTTCAGAATTTGATTCCCTGGGACCTGCTGGCATCCCTGACATCTATTATTTGGGAGGCAGATGTCACTGTCACCTACATGGACCAGTTAGGAATCATAATTGATACAGAGACACTGATTAATAGGAAGTTGGGAGACCATAGCCAACTACAGGGAATGTAACTTAAAGGTGTATCCACAAACTTGTGCATCACTGTGACTTTGGTATGAGGGTTTATGGAAATTCTCAGGACTCTCATATTTGTGTCTTACAATCTTACGGGCGATGGTTACTGTCTAAAATACAATGAAAATATTCTGTAATTTCACATACTTACAGTGTATAATTTGATTTTTGTGTGTGTATGTGACCCCATGGATTATAGTCTTCCAGGCTTCTGTCCTATCCATGGGATTTTCCAGGCCAGAATACTGCAGTAGGTTGCCATTTTCTTCTCCAGGGGATCTTTATGACCCAGGGATCAAACCCCTGAACCCCCGTTGGATTCTTTACCACTGAGTTTTGATACACGTTTGCACCTTTGAAACCAAGTTTCCTGATTCCTTTTGTAGTATCTCTTCCCATCACCCTTGCTAGGCAACCACTCATCTTGCTTTCTGTCACTATACATTCGTTTGTATTTCTTAGAATTTTAAATGTGTGTGTGTATAGAATAACTTAAAATGTATTTTTATGGTTCTGGCTTTATGGTTCTACCCTAAACTCTGCATAATTATTTTGTGATTTATCAATGTTGTGTGTATCAGTTCATTCTTTTTCATCCATACTGTTGCTTAAAATATTCCACTTTAGAGAAATAGTTCCAAAGCAAGTGACCCAGGAGAGAACTCACAAAGACAAAGCTACAGTTTCTGTTATGACCTTAACCTGGAAGTGATGTGCCACCGTTTCTGACTTACTCTTTGGATAATACAGACTAATCTGGTACACAGTGCAAGGGGACTCACTTTACAACAGTGAGAATGCAACATGGTAGGTATTTGTGGGAGCATTTCTTGGATACTGGTGACCACAATCATAGTTTTTCTTTTTTTACCTTTGTGTATAGTCTTTTAATGAGGAATTATATTGACTGATTTCAAAAATTAAACCAACCTTGCATTTCTGAGGTAAATCCCTTTTGATCATTATGTACTACTCTTTTTATGAATGGTTCAATTTTATACGCTGGTTTTCTTGTTGAAGATTTTTGTATCTATGCTCATGAGAGTTGTTAGTTTCTCTTTCTCTTTTTTTTTTTTGACTCTGATATTTTTAATGCTTGAGTTTGGTTGCTATCAGCGTAATGTTGGGTTTACAGAACAAGTTGATTAAGTATCCCTTGCTCTTTAATTTTCTGGACAAGTTTGTGAAGAATTGACAGTATTTCTTTCTTGTTTGATAGAATTCACCAATGAAGTATGTAGGCCTTGAGTCTATTTTGTGGAAAAGTTTCTAACTGTAAAATTCCATAGTGAACCTGTGCTATGCTTACTCACTCAGTCATATCCAACTCTCCCTCTGTAGACCACAGGTTCCTCTGTCCCCCAGATTTTCCAGGCAAGAATACTGGAGTGGGTTGTCATTTCCTGCTCCAGAAGATCTTCCCAATTCAGGAATTGAACTTGCCTCTTAGTAGCGTAGTGAAGTTGCTCAGTCATGTCTGACTCTTTGCAACCCCATGGACTGTAGCCTACCAGGCTCCTCCATCCATGGGATTTTCCAGGCAAGAGTACTGGAGTGGGTTGCCATTTTCTTTTCCAGGGGATCTTGCCTCTCTGTGTCTCCTGAATTGGCAGGCAGATTGCTTACCACTAGCACCTCCTGGGAAGCCATAGTGGACCTAGGTTTATAGAATTTACTCCCCCCAACACACACACCTATACACACAGTAAGATTTGGTAGTTTGTATCTCTCCTGGAGTTTTTTTACTTAAGTAGTCAAATTTTTCAAGCTATTCTGTTTATTATTTTAGCAGCTGTAGAATCTGTAGTGGTGCCTCCTCTCTTTATATTGATAATGTCTGTATTTTTTTAATCAGCGATTTATCAGCTTTATTGATCTTCTTAGAGCACTTCACTGATTTTTCTGTTTTGTTTTGTTTTCCCTCATTATGACTTTACTGTTACCTTTTGCTTTTACTATCTTTCATTTCTCTTCTGCTACATTTTAGCATGGAAGTTGAGTTCCTTCATTTGAAACCTTTGGGTTTTTTGCTAATATAGGTGCTGAATACTGAGAATCACCCTGTAACAACTGCTTTAATTACCTCCCACAAAACTTAATATGTTGTATTTTCATTTACATTATTTTAAACCTTTTCCAGTTTTGTTTTAAATTTCTTCTGACATGGTTCTTTTAGAAGTATGTTATTTGGGCTTTTCTTTTTGGTAATTGATTTCTAATTTAATTCATTATAGTCAAAGTATACACATTATGACTTGAATTATTTACATTTATATGTATTTGCTTTATGGCCCAGAATATGGGTTATCCTGTGTTTCACATTAACTTGAAATGAATGTATAATGTGTTCTTGTTTGGTGAAGAGTTTCTACAAATGTCATCTTAAGTTAATGTAATTAATAATGTCTAAGTTTTCTGTGTCCTTACTGATGGGATGGGCACTGCTCTGTCAATTATTTGAATGGGGTTGTTGACATCTCTGACTCTAAAAGTGGATTTTCCTATTTTTCTGTTTAGTTCTATCATGTTTTCCTTTATACTGTTTATTTTTATTCTATTTTTGTTTTTTTATTTGCTTTCTGTCTTTTTATTAGGTGAATGAACATTTCCTATTGTTATGTCCACTTAATGAGTAGACCTCTTTAGCATTAAGAAAAGGCCCTCTTGGGACTTCCCTGGTGGTCCACTGGTTAAGATTCTGTGTAAGTACTGCGTGCTAGCCGATTGTGCCACTGGAGCATTAGACTCTGTACTCCCAATGCATGGGGCCTGGGTTCAGTCCCTGGTCAGGGAACTAGATCCCCCATGCCACAACTAAGGCCTGGGGTCCTCTTTATCTATAGTGATATTCTTTGCCCTAAAATCCACCTTGTCACACACTGTTAACATTGTGTAGTTTTGATTCAATACTCATTTTGCCTTTTTGAGTGAGTGAAAGTTGCTCAGTCATGCCTGACTTTTTGCAACCCCATGGAATTCTCCAGGCCAGAATATTGGAGTGGGTAGCCATTCCCTTCTCCAGGGATCTTCCCAACCCAGGAATTGAACCTAGGTCTTCTGCATTGCAGGCAGATTCTTTACCAGCTGAGCCACAAGGGAAGACCTTTGCCTTTTGGGGTACTGAAAATACCTGGTTTTCAGTAAATATTCTTTATATATTTTTAAGGTTTTTATAATGTGGACTGTTTTTTGAAAGTCTTTATTAATTTGTTACAATATTGTTTCTGTTGTATGTTTTGGTTTTTTTGACCATGAGGCATGTGGGATCTTAACTCATTGACCGGGGATCAAACCTGTACCTCCTTCATTGAAAGACGAAGTCTTAACCACTGGACTGCCAGGGAAGTCCCAGAGATACTCTCAATATTTTACATGCTTAAGTTACTTAGAGTATGATCTTTTGGGATGTTGATTCCAAACATTTTTAGGTGGAATTACTGCAGCATTCATTTTAAGGCTATTTTCTCACCCTCTGCTGAAACACAAGTCATTCTGTATTTTCTACCTTATGCTTCCTAAGGTTTCTGATTTAAACTGATTAGAACAGGTGCTATTCTGTTCTCTACATTAGCCTTGGAAATTGATTCATTGAATCCTTTTGGGTGTTTCTTTACCTAACCTCTGGTTCTTCCCTACCTATATATACAGATTTGTACTGAGCTGAATACTTGAGGATGACCCTCTGTATGTCTCTCTTGTCCTGTGCTCTATTGGACTCCAGACACCTTAGCAGGCCCAGATTGTAAGTTCTTTCTCATATCAGGATGATTTTGGGGGTCTCCCTGGTCTCAGCACTTTTGTATTAGAGCCTGGGAACTTCCTTTCATGGAAACCTGAGATGTCCATGGGGCTCGTGTCATTTATTTGCTCTCTTTCATAGGTCACTGGTATTTTTTCCAATATATTAAGAATCAATTTCATGTACTTTATTTTTTTTTCAAGAAAATCTATGAATCCTCCAAAGCAGATACTTTGAATAAATTAGTAGAATTGATAACACCTCCAATTACATCAGGAAAAAAAAAGAGAAATCACATGTTTATAAATATAAGCAAGGAAAGAAGGTATAGCACTAGTTATCTTTGAGACATAATGGATAATGTGTGATTATTTTATATTTTGACTGCGCCATGTGGCATGTGGGATCTTAGTTCCCTAAGAGCAAAACCAGGTAATGAAATATCAGTGTGTGAGTGTAGATGCAAAAAAAAAAAAAAACCTTAACAAAATTTTAGAGAATTAAATGTGTGTGTATTTATATATGGCATATTTTGAATTGTTAAGCCAGTTTTACACTCCTGATAATGATTATAACCTAGTGAGATTGATCATGAATATAAGGTTGATTTAGGGGCTTCCCCGGTGACTCGGCTATAAAGAATCTGCCTGCAATGTAGGAAACACAGGTTCGATCCCTGGGTCGTGAAGATCCCCTGGAGGAGGGCATGGCAACCCCCTCCAGTTTTCTTGCCTGGAGAATCCCATGGACAGAGGAGCCTGGCAGGCTACAGTCCAAGGTTTGCAAAGAGTCAGACATGACTGAAGTGACTTAGCATACATGCACACAAGGTTGGTTTAACAATTGAACATATATTAATTTAATCCATATTAACTAGAAGGTATGGTATAATGAATATATCTGGTCTTTGTCCCAGGTTCCTGTCACAGAGCTTGAGAAATCATGAAATTCCTGGTGTGATAAGAGTCTGGTGCTAATGGAGTGACTCTTGATAAGCCCCTAGAAAGTTTCAGGATGAGGACTGGTTACCAGAAAGACCAAGCGTATGATTAAAAGTTTGAAACTGAGCCAGACAGACCTGTGGGGAGAGAAGAGGGTCTAGATGTTTTGTTCTGGCATGTGACCATGATCTAATTAGTTGTGTCTGTGTAATCAAATTCTGATCCAAACACTGGATGGACAACAAGACTGGATGGGGCTTCTGGTTGGTGAACACATTGATGTGCAGGAGAGTGGTATGTCTGTACTCCCCAGACACAGGTCATGGAAACTTCACACGTGGGACCTGCCAATACCTTGGCCTTGTGTTTGTTCCATTGGCTGTTCCTGAGATGTATTCTTGATAACAAAACTGGAATCATAGGTATAGCACTCTTAGTAGGTCCTCTGAGCCATTCTAGTCAATTCTTGAACCTGAGGGGATCATGAGAACTGAAATTATAGCCAGCTGGCCAGAAGTGCAGTTGGGCCCTGTGACTTGAAACTCCTTTCTGAAGTGAGGAGGACTTTCTTATGGAGGACTGAACCCTTAAAGATGTGGAGACCGACACAAACTCTGGGTAGTTGGTGTCAGAAAATTGATGTCAGAACCAATAAATGGTAGCATTAGAAACCGAAAGCTGACATTACACTGAATGGGGAAAGTTTGGATGTTTTCCCCCTGATACCAGGAATAAGGAGGAATGTCCACTCTCACAGCTTCTATGTAATGTTGCACTGAGAGTCTGTTCTGATGACAAAATTAGAATAAATGATGTGCAAATTGTAAAGGAAGAACCAAAGTGGCCATTATTCACAGATGACGTGCTTATCTATTTAGAAAACCCTTTACTATATATTAAAAAAATAAGATCTAATTGATTAATCAAGGTTCCAGGATAAAAAGTCAATATACCATAAATGTTTGGAAATTGAAAAACTATACTGCTTACTGTAGCGTCAATATATGAAATATATAGGAATCTATGAAAGAAAATACATTCAACAACTACAAAGCAAATTTACAAAACTTCACTGAGACATAACCATGTTTCTGAACCTAAGGACTTAGTATTTTAATTTTTCTTCTGTAATTGTGCTGTTGGTTCACACAGCTATCAAATTGCCAGTGACTTTGGTAGAAATTGGTAAAATGATTCTAAAATTCATATGAAAATTCAAAAGACCTAAAATACTCAAATTTTGGAAAGAACACAAATTTTAAAGGTTTTGGTCTGATTTTAAGAATCAATTATAGAATTATTATAGAACTTTACTAACAAAAGTATAATATTGTTGAAAGGATAGACAAAATATAGAGTACAGAAACAGACCCACACCTGTACTGTCTATTTTCAATAAAATTGCCAATGTATTTTAAGACTAAAACAAAAATGTTTTCAACAAAATGCTCTAAGATAACATCCATATGAAAAATAAAGTAACAGAAACCCTCAACATCTCATCATTTAGTAATCTGAAGTTCATAACCTTGAATGTCTGAAACACAAACTATACATCTCATAGGAGATATGGATGAGGAGCACTCTGAACATGGGTTATAAACAAAGACTTTTTTTTACCAGACATAAAAACCAAAACCCAAATAAAATAATAAATTGAGACTTATTCAAAATTAAAAATCTTTGCTATTAAAAAGATCCATCTGTGAAAGTTAAGGGAATACCCTGGTGGTCCAGTGGGTAAGACTCAGTGTTTTCATTGAGGTGACCTGGGTTCAATCCCCGATTGGGGAACTAAGATCCTACAAGCCATATGGTGGGGCCAGAAAAAGGAAAGAAGAAAGTTTAAAGTATAAACCAAACTTCATCTGATTAATAACTGGTGTCCAGAATTTTAAAATAAATTCTTTACAAGAATAAGGAAAACTGATTTTTTAAAAATAAAATTTTTGAATACATGTTTCACCAAAGAAGATAACATGAATATGGGACTTCCGTGGTGGTCCAGTAGTTCAGTTCAGTCACTCAGTCATGTCCGACTCTTTGCAACCCCGTGGACTGCAGCACACCACTCTTCCTTGTCTATCAGCAACTCCTGGAGCCTACTCAAACTCGTGTCCATTGAGTCAGTGATGCCATCCAGCCATCTCATCCTCTGTCATCCCCTTCTCCCGCCTTCTATCTTTCCCAGCATCGGGGTATTTTCCAGTGAGTCGGTTCTTTGCATCAGGTGGACAAAGTATTGGAGTTTCAGCTTCAGCATCAGTCCTTCCAATGAACACCCAGGACTGATTTCCTTTAGGATTGACTGGTGTGATCTCCCTGCTGTCCGAGGAACTCTCAAGAGTCTTCTCCAACACCACAGTTCAAAAGCATCAATTCTTCAGCACTCAGCTTTCTTTATAGTACAGTCCAGTGGTTAAGACTCCCCAGTTCCAATGCAGGGGGTAAGGGTTCAACCTCTGGTTTGGGAACTAAGATCCCAAATGCTGCACAGTGCAACAACAACAAAAAGTAATAAGCATGTGAAAACATGATCAATATCATTAATCACTAAGAAAAGTGCAAATTATACACAAGGCACCAAAACATACTTCAGTGCAATAGAACTCCCATACATTACTGGTGGAATGCAAAATGTTAAAACCCACTTTAAAAAACTCATAATTTCTATAAAATGACAGATACACTTATCATGTGATACAGCCATGTAATCTGCAGGTATATTGCCAAGAGGAATTAAAAAAGCTGTGTCCACAGAAGTACTTTACTGTTCACAGCAACAGCAGCTTTTTTGATTAGAGCCAATAGCTAGGGGAAAAAAGATTCTGCAAATGCGCATGAATAAATGACTCGGTAATAGTACTAGTTTGCTAGGCCTGTCATCATAAAATACCACAACCTGGATGGCCTAAACAATAGATGCCTATCCTCTCATAGTTCTGGAGGCCAGAAGTCCAAGATCAAGATGCTGTTAGGTGCCTCTGCGGCCTCCTTGGTTTGCAGACAGCCGCTGTTCTTGTATCCTTCCTCCAGAGACCTCTGCAGGGGATGGGCTCAGCTGCAGTGCAGGAGGCCAGTGGGAAGGTGGGAATTTCTTTGACTGTTTTCCTTTATTTCTGCATTTTTTCACTTCTCTGATTAATCTTATTCTTTTGCTAAGGTTTTTGCACAGACAAAATGCAGGTAGAGGACATGAGGCTGGTGGAGGAAGGACCATAGGACCCTGTTCTGTTTCACAATCCTTGAGTGTAGACCATCATCTTTCCTAAACCATCGTATTGTGTTCAGGGCTCATTTCCCCAGGGAGTTTCTCCTTCTGGAGAGTTTATCTATGGTCTCATGTGTTCCAGTGGTCCATCTTTTTTTTTTTTTTTTAATGGAAGGGATGAGACTGCTTTTTATTTTTTGGCTGTGCTAGGTCTTTGTTGCTGCATGGGTTTTTCTCTGTTGTGGCAAACAGAGGCTACACTCTAGTTGTGGTGGGTGGGCGTCTCACTGTGGTGGCTTCTTGTATTGCAGAGTATGAGCTCTAGAACACGTGGGTTTCAGTAGTTACAGCACATGGGCTTATTAATTTCTGTTCCCGGGCTTTAGACACAAGCTCAATGGTTGTGGTGCTCAGCATGTGGGATCTTCCAGGAACGGAGATCAAACCTGGGTTTACTGCATTGGCAGGCAGGTTCTTCACCACTGAACCATGAGGGAAGCCCTCCAGTGGTCCATCTTTATCTTTGGCTTGTCCCAGTTGGCAATCCCCTGAGGCTTGCTGAATCTGGGATGATACATTTTCAAACGAGGCCAGGTGAGAAGGCAAGGTGGTCTCAGCTTTTGTGTTGTCCTCTGAAGGGAATACAATATACAAAAAGGATTCTGTGTGATGGCAACATAGAAGAAAAATCTTACTAGAGAAAGGGCTTTTGAGTGCAGCAAATATCAGAAAACCTCCATTAGAAAGTCCCATCTCATTTATCACCAGAGAATCCACATTGCAGACAGAATGAGTGCTGTGGGGAACTCTTTAGATCTAACCACATTAAACAGAATCCACAGTGGTAAGGACCATATGAAAGGGTCTGTGCTACTGTATGGCGCAGGGAACTATATTAAGTATCTTGAAATGACATAAAAGAAAAAAATATATATATGGAATCGCTTTGCTGTACACTTGAAACATTGTAAATCAATTATAATTTTTTAAGAAAAAAAAGACGTTATGAGTTCAGAAGTTATGGTAAATTAGGTACAACGATAAACTCCTAGATTACTGGGAGAAATAACAATCTCAGATTTGCAGATGATACCAGTTTAATGGCAGAAAGTGGGAAAATGGCAGAAAGAGGAACTAAGAAACCTCTTGATGAGGATGAAAGAGGAAAGTGAAAAAGCTGGCTTAAAACTCAACATTCAAAAAACCATGATCATGAAATCTGGTCCCTTCACTTGATGGCAAATAGAAGGGAAAAAGTGAAAGCAGTGGCAAGTTTTATTTTCTTAGACTCCAAAATCACTGAGGATGGTGACTGTAGCCATGAAATTAAAAAACACTTTCTCCTTGGTAGAAAAACTATGACAAACCTAGGCATCATATTAAAAAGCAGAGACATCAGTTTGCTAACAAAGGTATGTATTGTTAGAGCTATGGTTTTTCAAGTAGTCATATATGGATGTGAGAGTTGGACTATAAAGAAGGCTGAGCACTGAAGAATTCATGCTTCCAAACTGTGGTGCTGGAGAAAACTATTGAGAATCCCTTGGACAGCAAGGAGATCAAACCAGTCAATCATAAAGAAAATCAATCCTGAATATTCATTGGGAAGACTGATGCTGAAGCTGAAGCTATAATACTTTGGCCAACTGATGGGAAGAGCTAACTCATTGGGAAAGACTCATACTGGGAAAGATTGAAGGCAAAAGGAGAAGGGGGCGAGAAGATGAGTTGGTTAGATAGCATCACCGACTCAATGGACATAAATTTGAGGAAACTCCAGGTGATAGTGGAGGATAAAGCCTGATGTGCTGCAGTCTATGGAGTGGCAAAGAGTCCAACACGACTTAGCAACTGAACAAAAGCCACAACCAATTCTTAACACTGGAAAAACTCCTATAAGTTATGTTGGAATGGGCCTTCTGAGTACAGTGAACATGAATGTTGTTTTGGTAGAGCTATCCACAAGGGCTTCTCTTGTGTCTCAGCTGGTAAAGAATCTGCCTGCAATGCAGGAGACCCTGGTTCGATTCCTGGGTGGAGAAGATCTGCTGGAGAAGGGATAGGCTACCCACTCCGGTATTCTTGCCTGGAGAATCCAATGGATGGAGGAGTCTGGTGGGCTACAGTTCATAGGGTCACAAAGAGTTGGACATGATTGAGGTGACTTAGCACGCAACCTTTCTTAGCTTTTCCAAGTGAGTGTGTATGTGCTAAGTTGCTTCAATCATGTCCAACTTTTTGTAACCCTATGGACTAGAGGCCACCAGGCTCCTCTGTCCATGGGATTCTCCAGGTGAGAATAATTTTCCTGACCCAGGAATCAAACCCAGATTTCTTGTGTCTCTCTTGCATTGGCAGACTGGTTCTTTACCACTTGTGCCACCTGGGAGTTCAGTCAGTCATGTCAGACTCTTTGTGACCCCATGGACTGCAGCACACCAGGCCTCCCTCTCCATCACCAACTCCCAGAGCTTGCTCAAACTCATGTCCATCAAATCGGTGATACCACCCAACCATCTCATTCTCTGTCCCATTCTCCTCCTGCCTTCAATCTTTCCCAGCATCAGGGTCTTTTCCAATGAGTCTTTTTTTCGCATCAGGTGGCCTAAGTATTGTAACTTTAGCTTCAGCATCAGTTCTTCCAATGAATATTCAAGACTGATTTCCTTTAGGATTGACTGGTTTATTCTCTTTGCTGTCCAAGGGACTCTCAAGAGTCTTCTCCAACACCACAGTTCAAAAACATCGATTCTTCAGTGCTCAACCTTCTTTATGTTCCAACTCTCACATCCATACCTGACTACTGGAAAAACCATAGCCTTGACTAGATGGACCTTTGTTGGCAAAGTAATGTCTCTGCTTTTTAATATGCTGTCTAGATTGGTCATTACTTTTCTTCCAAGGACCAAAGATCTTAATTTCATGGCTGCAGTCACCATCTGCAGTGATTTCAGAGCCCAAGAAAATAAAGTCCATCACTGTTTCCATCATTTCCCCATCTATTTGTCATGAAGTGATGGGACCAGATACTATGATCTTTGTTTTTTGAATGTTGAGTTTTAATCCAGTTTTTTCACTCTATTTCAGCTTTATATAGAGGCTTTTTAGTTCCTCTTTGCTTTCTGCCATAAGGGTGGTGTGACTTGCATATCTGAGGTTATTGATATTTCTTCTGGCAATCTTGATTTCAGTTTGTGCTTTATCCAGCCTGGCATTTCTCATGATAGACTCTGCATATAAGCTAAATAAACAGGGTGATAATATACGGCCTTGATGTACTCCTTTCCACATTTTGAACCAGTCTGTTGGCCCATGTCTGGTTCTGACTGTTGCTTCTTGACCTGTATACAGATTTCTCAGGAGGCAGGTAAGGTGGTCTGGTATTCCCATCTCTTGTAAAAATTTTCCATAGTTTTTTGTGATCCACACAAAGGCTTTAGCGAAGTCAATGAAACAGAAGTAGATGTTTTGCTGTAATTCTCTTGCTTTTTCTATGATCCAACTGATGTTGTCAATTTGATCTCTGGTTCCTCTGCTTTTTCTAAATCCAGCTTGAACATCTGGAAGTTCACGGTTCATGTACTGTTGAAGCCTAGCATGGAGAATTTTGAGCATTACTTTGCTAGCATGTGAAATGAGTGCAGTTAGGGTAGTTTGAACATTCTTTGGTACTGCCCTTCTTTGTGATTGGAATGAAAACTGACCTTTTCCAGTCATGTGGCCACTGTTGAGTTTTCCGTATTTACTGCCACATTGAGTACAGCACTTTAACAGTATCCTCTTAGGATTATAAATAGTTCAGCTGGAATTCCATCACTTCCACCTGCTTTGTTCTAGTGATGCTTCCTAAGGCCCACTTGACTTCACCCTCCAAGATGTCTGGCTCTAGGTGAGAGATCACACCATTGTGGTTATCTAGGTCATTAACATCTCTTTTGTATAGTTCCTCTGTGTATTCGTGCCACCTCTTCTTAACATCTTTTCTTAAGAGCCTGGGAACTCCGTTTCCCAGCGCGCCAGAGGGACGCTGGGCAACTCTGAGAGTTGATAGGCGTTGCGGCAGCGGAAACTACATTACCCAGAAGTCTCTACAGTGCGAGACGGCGTGCTACTGCTAAGTCACTTCAGTCGTGTCCGACTCTGTGCGACCCCATAGACGGCAGCCCACCAGGCTCCGCCATCCCTGGGACCTTCCAGGCAAGAACACTGGAGTGGGCCGCCACCTCCTTCTCCAATGTGCGAAAGTGAAAGTGAAGTCGCCCAGTCGTGTCCGACTAGTAGCGACCCCATGGACTGTAGCCCACCAGGCTCCTCTGTCCATGGGATTTTCTAGGCAAGAGTACTGGAGTGGCTTGCCATTGCCTTCTCCGTTAGGCTGAGCCAAAAATGCTTAAGAGAGCCTCGCATTCGTGCCTACGCATAGCCTGGGGGCGGGACTTCCGGCGTTTGCCTTGTAGTCTTTGAGCTGCTCACTTGCTTAGGGGTTCTCAGTCGCTTGGTGGGCACCGAGGAGACGGAGCGGAGAGCGATAGGAGAGGCGTTGGCCCCGCTGCCCAGTGGCGGCTGTGAAGCCGCCTGAGCCCGTAGTTGACGGCAGTGCCCTCGGTCCTTCCTCGCTCTTCCCACGACCGGCGACCGAAGCCGCGGCGATGACGCCGGCCCAGGTGGGTTCTCCGTCTCCCGGCCCACCCCGGCCTGACTCCATCCTCCGAGTCCCAGATCCGGACGGAGTGGCGGCCGCTCAGGTCCCTCCCTGTCAGCCATAGAGTCCAGAACTGAGGGCAGCTTTGTGAGGGGTCGCCCTTCAGCCAGTGGACAGGGGTGAGGGAGAGAGTTCCCTCGGGGGCGACGGTGCACGGCTTGCAGATGCTCACGAGTCCGGAGCATTGGGAAAACTTGGGGTTACTTTTTTCGGCGACAGAGGGGAACGAGCTGTCTCACCTGAAACGAAATCCTAAGCGGATGGGAACCGTGGAAGGTTGCGAAGGGAGTGAGGAAGACAGGACCTGCGATATTGTGATTTAGAAGCAATATAAATGTGTTCATTCGGATGGTCATAATGTATTTCCCTTGTGTATTTGGTCTTGATCCACAGTTGTAGACTCACAACTGCCAGGACACTTGGAATTTCCTAAGTGTTGAGAGTGATTGTGTCTTGTAATGTGAGTGAGCTGACTCGTGGAAGCACCTTAGGATGGGAGCTGATTACCAGGAGAACCAATTTTAGGATTAGAGGGCTGCCTGTTTCAGTCCCACCTCATGCCCCTTCAAGGAGAGGAGAGGGTCTGGACGTTGAATCTGGCTCCCATAGCCAATTATTATTATTATTATATAATATTTAAAAAATAGTTTTATATATTTTGGCAGTTTGGGGTCTTCCTTGCTGTCCACTGGGCTTTCTTTAGCGGGGGCGGGGCTGGGGGTGGGAACTACTGTTCCATGCTCAGTCTTCTCAACTGCAGTAGCTTCTCATATTGGGGAGTACAGGTTCTAGGGCTGTGCAGTACTGCCACACGTGGGCTCAGTAGTTGTGGTTCCCAGGCTCTAGAGTGCAGGCTCAGTACTTGTACCACACGGCCTTAGTTCCTCCGAGGCCTGTGGGATCTTCCCTGATCAGGGATAGAACCCGCGTTTCCCCCCACTGGTAGGCAGATTCATTACCAATGACCCACCAGGGAAGCCCCCCAAAACAATTATTGAATCAGTCCTGCCTGTATAATGAAACCATTAAAAAACCCCAAAAGGCCAGGGTTCGGAGAGCGTTCGGGTTGGGAAGATAGGGAGGAGCTGTTGAGGTGAAGCTCTCAGAGAATGTGGAAGCTCTCTTCCACCTGGCTGTTCTTGAGCTATGCGCTTTTATGCTGCTGCTGCTGCTAAGTCGCTTCAGTCGTGTCCGACTCTGTGCGACCCCATAGACGGCAGCCCACCAGGCCCACTGAAGTGACTTAGCAGCAGCAGCAGCAGCAGGCCATTAGAAATGAACATATTGAATTAGTTAAATTTATCCAGACACTTAATCGTTGGTTTGCATGATAATATACATTTACGTATTTGCTTACAATGTGAAATTTTACTTCTCACATCTTAAAACCTTAAAAGGTAGGAAAAACATACACCCAAATTTCAAAACTGTACCAATTCATTTGCACTGAAAGTGCACACAAAACCCTTGATTGTGTGGATGGTACCACTGACACATAGTGTGTACTGCTTATGTTTGATATCAGTCTCAGCCCTCTGAATTGAAACCATCCTTATTCCCATTTTGCAGATGGAGACACTGAGGCCCTTGTGCCTTCTAAAATACTGATTTGGTGTGTGAGAGTTCGATAAGGAGGTGGTTCAGACCACGGAGGGGTTCCCAGGTAGCTCAGTGTAAAAGAATCCACCTGCCAATGCAGGAGACACAAGAAACACAGGTTCAATACCTGGGGTGGGAAAATCCCCTGGAGGTGGGCACAGCAACCCACTCCAGTATTCCTGCCTGGAGAATTCCACGGACAGAGGAGCCTGGCAGGCTGCAGTCCATGGGGTCACAAAGAGTCAGACATGGCTGAGTGACTGAGCGCTCATACATGTTCGACCACAGACTCCAAATGGTAGGGGAGATATAAACATATTTGGTGGTTAGTTTGGCCCTGGAATTGGTGGATGAAGAGTAGACCAATACAAAATGGAAGGAAATATAGCACATGCAGCTGCTTATGGGGTGAACTGTCTTAATTTTTATTACAGGGCCTTGTGGTCTTTGAGGACGTGGCCATATATTTCTCCCAGGAGGAGTGGGGACTTCTTGATGAGGCTCAGAGACTCCTGTACTGTCAAGTGATGCTGCAGAACATTGCACTTTTGTCCTCCGTAGGTAAGGTCCCCCTGCCCACTGCAGCATCCTGGGCTGGGCTTTGCTCTTCATCACTTTCTAGGGGTGCCTCTGACCTTCCCACAATTGGTTCTCATTCTGTAGTTTGTTTTTTTGTTTCATTTATGGTTTCCTCTGTTGTGAAAAAGCTTGTAAATTTGAATAGGTCCCATTTCTTGATTTTTGTTTTTATTTCTGTTGCATTGGGAGACTAACCTAAGAAAACATTGGTCTGATTTATGTCAGAGAATGTTTTGCCTATGTTCTCTTCTAGAAGTTTTATGGTGTCATGACTTATGTTTAAGTCTTTAACCCATTTTGAGTTAGTTTCATGTCTGGTGAGAGGGAGCGTTCTACTTCATTGATCTACCACTAGATTGTTTAGACCCTCCTTTGAAGTCCTTGTAGCAATCATTTTAGAGTGTGGGATTTCATACAGTGGGCCCCATCCCTCTCCCAGTCTTTTCTCTTTGAGTGGTTTCTTCAGGCACAGGTGGTTGCTTACCCTGACGTTATTTCCTATTGGGTGCCTGACAGGGTGGACATTATTTCCGTAAGGTCAGGAGAGGCTCAAGAGCACATGGCCCTGGTATGTGGGGGTGAGGAAATGGTGAGACGTCAGAGCTGGGGTCCTGTCACACCGGGCACGTGTCCTATATCCAGCAGTGTGTGGTGCCAGAGTCCACACCTCACTTCCTCCTTTTCTTCCCCATTGATTTTTTTGACTCTTCACTTCTGGCCCTGGCTCTCACCCATTCCTCTCCACTGCTCCTTTTGCAGTGTTCTCAACAAAACCTCCATTTAAAGTGGTGAAACATGTGCATGCATCCTTAAATACTCCTTGTAGTCCAGTTGCCATGTTGCATTTAGAAATTTGGGGTCTGGACAGAGCCTTCTACTCATTGCTCACCAGTTACCAGTAGCCAGGCCTTGTTGAAGGGAGTTGTAGACCTTCCTCCCCTCCCTGCACCATATCCCTTCCTCCTGTCCTGACCTGTCAGTTGTCTGGGCTCTGCCCTCAGACGAGCCTCCCAGGCTCCACTGTGCACCCCAGGCCTTCCTCACATGGGCTCTAGTCCTAGACCTCTGCAATCCCACAGACTTATCGCTGGGCCAGTCTGAGACACACTGATGGGACCACCTTTATCGGCATCTCTCCTTCCAGGTTGTCGGCATGGCACCCAGGATGAGGTGGCCCTTTCAGAGCAGCATGATGTGTCTGCAAGGTCACAGGTCAAGACTCCAAAGCCAGGCCCATACATCCAGAAGCCTCACCCCTGTAAGATTTGTGGTCCACTCTTGAAAGACACTTTGTGCCTGGCTGGGCACGGTGGGACACAGCCTCAGCAGGAGGTGTCCACATGTGGGGAGAGTCCTTCCCAGCATCCAAAGGAGCCACATCAAAGGAGACTCCCTGGATGGGGTGAGGGGAAGACTTTCTGTGTGAAGAATGACAGTGTTCATCTGACGGATCAGACCTGGCCATGTCGGGTGAGAGGGCAGGAATTCCTAGCCCTATCTAGCATTCTCCAGCACCAGGCCCCTCACACAGAAGGGAAACCGCACAGCAACATGGAGGGCAGGGCAGCCTCTGAAAGTGGACAGAATGATGATAAGCGCAGTGAATGTGGGAAGACCTTTAGCCAAGAACATACAATTGTTGAGCACCAGAAAAACCTTTGCTGTGAAAGTGGGAAGACCTTCATCAGAAGATTCCACCTGGTTCAGCAGCAGAAAACCGACACTGAGACAAGACTCTCTGAGAAGCTTGGATGTCGCAGGTTCTCTGCACAAAAGTCTGGCTTCACTGCACACCATAGAGTTCACACTAGGTCAGTGCCTTATGAGTGCAGCCAGTGTGGGAAGTGCGTTAAGGACAGCTTCACACTCACTGTTCATCAGAGAGTTCACACAGGAGAAAAGCCATTTAAATGCAGTGAATGTGGGAAATTCTTTAGGTACAGCTTCACGCTCAAACGACATCAGGGAATTCACATTGGAGAAAAACCATATGAGTGCAGTGTGTGCAAGAAATTTTTTGTAGATAGCTCCAGGCTCATTATTCATCAGAGAGTTCACACTCGGGGGAGGCGTTCTGAATGCAGCAAATGTGGGAAATTCTTTAGGTACCACTTCACACTTGAGAGGCATCAGAAAGCACACATTGGAGAAAGGCCTTATGAGTGCAGCGTATGTGGGAAACTCTTTAGGCATAACTCAAATCACATCAGGCATCGGAGAAATCACACCGGAGAAAGACCTTATGAGTGCAGTGTATGTGGTAGACTCTTCAGTCAAAACTCCCACCTCATTCGGCACCAAAACATCCACACCAAAGAAAAAACTTATGAATGTAGCAAATGTGGGAAATTCTTTATGGACAGCTCCACCCTCATTATTCATCAGAGAGTCCACACTGGAGAAAAGCCTTATGAGTGCAGAGAATGTGGGAAACTCTTTAGGTACAACTCCAGCCTCATTAAACATCGGAGAGTTCACACTGGGGAAAGGCCTTATGAATGTGTCAGCTGTGGGAGAGGCTTTAGCCAAAACTCCCACCTCCTTCGACACCAAGAAGTTCACACTAAAGAGTATTGCAAACAGGGGAAGACTTCAGAACAAAGTCTGGTCTGATTTAGCACTGAGATGGACTGCTATCTAGGTGTTTAAATTTTTTTTAATTGTTGTGAAGTACATGTAACATAGAATTTACAGTCAACCATATTTAAGTGTAAGTTCAGTAGTAATAATACTTTCATATTGTGCACAAATATTCAAAAGTCTTTTCATCTTATAAAACTAAACCCCTTAGACAGCCACTCTTCGTCCTTCCTCTTATTGACTGACAACAACTATTCTGCTTTCCGTGTATGAATTGTTCTCACTGGGTAACTTATATAAGAGTAATCAAGTTATTCTTCTTTTGTGGCTGGCTTATTTAACTGAGCATAATGTTCTTAGGGTTCCATGTTCTGCTGCTGCTGCTAAGTCACTTCAGTCATGTCCGACTCTGTGTGACCCCACAGATGGAAGCCCACCAGGCTCCCCTGTCCCTGGGATTCTCCAGGCAAGAACACTGGAGTGGGTTGCCATTTCCTTCCTCCAATGTGTGAAAGTGGAAAGTGAAAAGTGAAAGCGAAGTCGCTCAGTCGCGTCCGACCCTTAGCGACCCCATGGACTGCAGCCTACCAGGCTCTTCCATCCATGGGATTTTCTAGGCAAGAGTACTGGAGTGGCTTGCCATTGCCTTCTCCTTCCATGTTCTAGCATGTGTCAGAATTTCATTCCTTTTTTGAGTAATGCTCCATCTTTTGTACATCCTACTTTTTCTGTTTCCTTTCATCATTGGGCACTTGAGTTGCTTTCCCTATTTGGCCGTTGTACGTAATTCTGTTATAAATATGATGGCATAAATATGTCTTTGAGGCCCTGCTTTCAGTCCTTTTAAGGTATATTCCCAGACAGAGTTTTCATATAGTAATTCAATATTTACAGTTTTTGAGGAACTGAGGGGCTGTTTTCCATGGTAGCTGGACTGTTTTACATTGATGCAGCTTGAGGTTTCCAATTTCTCTACACTGTCAGCAATGTTTTTATATTCTTCTCGTTTTATTTTTTTATAGCACTATCCTAAGGGACACGAGGTGATATTTCATTGTGATTTTGATTTGCATTTAATGATGTTGAACAGTTTTTCATCTGCTTGTTGGCTGTTTGTATTAGTCCTTTGAGAAAATGTCTCTTCCGATTCATTGCCCATTTTTTAATGTGGTTATTATGGTCATTGTTATTGTTATTTAGATGTTGGAGTTCTTTATATATTCTGTGTATTAACTTGTTATTAAATAGTTTGTCCCTTACCTGGACCTGGGACCCAGTGAACTACTTTACCCAGAAGGCACTGCGCCGCACCTGTCACAGGATCTCTGAAGACTCAGGCACTTCCGTTCTGGAGGACAGATGTCTGGGCGGGTCTGTCGGTGTGCACCTCGGGTGACATTTTGTAAATACGGATGTGTTTACTTGGTGGGGAGCTTGGAAACGCTGGACCAGCCCGATATCTGGGAGGTGGGAAGCCTGCCCTTTCTGCTTCTCTGAGGCGGGAATGAGGCAATCTCACTCCACGTGCCCATTCTGCAGCAATAAAGCTTCAACTGCAGAATGATTTTATTAATATAGAGACTCGTTTGGAGGTTTGGAGACCGTTTTTCTCCATTCCCCTACTGATCAAAAGGCCAGGCACTGCTACAATAAAATTTAAGTCTCTTCTTTTTTAACCCTTCGATTTTGAAGAATTTCCAATTCTTAAGGATACACTCCAAAGGCGCTTCTTCTGGCTTAGAAAGGGATCTGCCCATGTTGAATAACCTGCAACTGAGAACTGAGGGTCACAGTGTTGTCACAGGTCACCATGGAAATAGGGGCGCGTTGCTTTTACCAGGAGGTCTGGCGCTTCAGGACAGTTTCTTCCCGACCTTTCCGCCTCCATCCGCTTCTGAAGCTATCAGGGAGAACCAGAAACGTGCCCTTTCCCTGGGTGGATGGGGTGCATAAACTCCTTTACCTAGAGTTCTCTGCCCAGCGCATGGCTCTGTGCCAGTGGCCGCCTAGAAGATGGGCGTTTCCGGAAGCCCTTGCAAGCAGAGGAGGGCTTTCTGGCGTCGCGGTTGTGATTTCTATTGCTGGCACCCGGGATTCTGGAGTGTCAGTGTAGGCTGGGAGTCCTCAATGGCGTCCGCATTTGGGGAGGCTCTGGAGAGGCGAACAGGGGACAGAAAAAAAGATGGGGCTTTCGTCTGCTTGGTTATTACGAACCGTGGTTGCTGTCGTGGGACGGGCCGCCTATCGCAGAGCTGTCGCCTGGGGCTGCGCTCCTTTGGAGGCCTTCGCAACCGCCCTGTGTCCTCGCCCGCTTCCAGAGGCCGCATCCTAAGTTGCGCCTTTTGACCAGGAGGAGATTGGGGCTCGCAGCTCGACCGTCCCCTCGGGCCCGCCACACCCAGGGGAGTGTGCGGGTTGCGCCGGGTTTTCAACCCGGTTCTGCTCACAGGACCCCATGGCGGCTCCCGCGCTTATGGACCGGGCTTAGGTGAGTGGAGAGTCCTCAAGCTTTCCTGACTCAGGTGTGGGGATGTTGTGTTCTCAGGCTTTCCGAACTTGGCCTTCGTCGCTCCCTTCTGTTGAGCATGAAGGCGGTGAAGGGCGGTCAGTGATGGTGAACATGTGGCAAGGAACCCCTTCCTAGTGTTGACGGGAGGAGGTGCGAAATGGTTTCCAAGGCTTAGAAGCCACAGGTACAAATACTTGGAGGTGAGGATGAATTAGGCACGTTCTGGAAATGGCAGGTCTCTACGGTTATGTGTGCCGAGAACAGAGAGCAGGCAGTCAGGAGTCCGAACTGGTACGGCAGCCTGGGGAGCTGGACCTCTGTTCTGACGGTGATGGGAACTACAGAAGGTTTATAACAGAGAAGGGAGGTGATCTGACGTCGGTGTTGACAGGCTCCCTCTAAGTAGAGTGGAAAGATTGGGGAAGCCTGAGGGTGGCAGGGAGACCAGGCAGAATTGACTGCAATAGCCCAGGTGTGTTGGTGGTGGGGCGTTAGAGAAGTGTATGGATTTTGTATGTTTTTAAACTGGGGCCGGTGGAGATTTTGGGATGAGAAGTAGTGATGTTTTGGGACTCTTCACCTGTCCCTCCCTCTGTGCTTGAGTCTGGGGGCCTTACAGAAGGAGTCCTTTTCTAGCCCAACACCCTGAATCTAAGCCCAGAGTTATATGAAGAGGTTCCTGCTTTGGGCAGCCAGTAGGAAGAGGAGTGGAAGGGTGTATTAGACTCAGGAAGAGCTTGCACAAGTGCTTGAGAGGTTAAGATTGAGTTGTGAGTCATCAGTGAACCACAGGTCTTAATTCTGTCTGTTGAGAAAGGGCCGGAAGTTGGGCAACAATAGCAGGCTGAGGAGCTGTTTTGAAGGTGATGAAAGACATGAGCTTCTGGGCTGCCTCAGTGGTAAAGAGTCCGCCTGCAGTGTAGAAGATGCAAGAGACACGGGTTTGATCCTTGGGTCAGGAGGATCCCCTGGAGAAGGGAATGGCAACCCATTCCCGTAGTCTTGCCTGGGAAATCCCATAGACAGAGAAACCAGGTGGGCTGCAGTCCTTGGGGTCCCAAAGAGGCAGACACGACTAAATGAACATGTAGCATGCACAAAAGACATGGCAGATTTGGAAGAGAAGAGAGATGCTCTGAATCAAAACAGGCTCCCTCTGGCTGCTGTCTGGTTGAAAATGGAGTGTGGGCGTGAGGGAGAAGGCTACTGCAGTGGTCCACAGAAGTGTTGATGGTGGCAAAGAAAGTCTCAACTGGGCACTGAGGACTGAGTGTCTTGCTCAGGCACTGGGGTGGCAGTGGAGCCTGTCATAAATACAAATGAGTTCTTCCTGGACACTGTGCAGAGTGGCTTCAGGGGTGGGGTGTGCCTTGAAAGTGTGGACTGGAAAGCTTTTAGTCTTAATGGAGGGGGACCCCAGATATGAGGAAGGTGTGCTTCAGAGTGATGTACATGGTGGGAGGAGCATGGACTGATGGCCTTAAAGTTGTTTCTGGGAGGCATGGTCAGGAGGATGCCAGCGGGAGAGTGTTTGGTGCCCTTTCTGCTGGACCCGTGGTTTACATAGTCTCTTTCTGCCCACCTGCCTGATTTTGCTCTGGGCTGCACACAGTGATCAGAGGGACAGGAGAGGGCAGCCAGGAGTGGTATCATGGCCAAGTATCGCCTCTGAGTTGGGAGGCTGGGGAGCAGAGGAGCCAGGGGGTGGGAGGTGAGTGGGGGGACCTAGGGAGTCCTGTTGTCTGTGGGCTCAGCTGTCCCCATTGTGGCAGGGCGGTGTGACCTTTGAGGATGTGTTCGTGTACTTCTCCTGGGAGGAGTGGGAGCTGCTGGAGGAAGCTCTGAGACTCCTGTACTGTGATGTGATGCTGGAGAACTTCGCACATGTGGCTGCCTTGGGTAAGTCCCTGTTTCAGTTACCTATTGGTACATGTCAGACTACTCCAAAAGTGAGTGACGTAAAACAATAAAAAGGCCTTATGTAAGTTTCAGTGTGTCAGGAACTCGTCACAGCTCACCCGGTGCTTTTGGCTCAGGGTCTGTCATGAGGCTTCAGTCAAGCTCCCAGCCAAACTGTTCTCATCTGACGGCCATTCTCGGGAGGATCTCACTCACAAACTCACTCATGTTTAGTGTTTCCAAGAGGTCATTTCTTGTGGCTTGTTGGGCTGTAAGGCTGTTGGTCAGAGGCCCCCTGGCTTCCTTGTCACCATAGCCTTTCTGTAGTGCATCTCACATCAGGGAAGGAACCTTCTCTCTGAGCAGAGAGAATGTCCAGGACAGTAGCTTGGTTTTTTCTAACCTGACCTGGAAACAGTGATCCTATCATTTTTCCCTGTTCTGTTCTTAGAAATGGGTTAGTCAGTGCAGGCTCCGGTCAAGGGAAGTGGCTCATGCAAGGGCAAGAACACTGGGCAACAGGTCTTCCTGGGGCCATTGGAGAGGCTGCTTGCCACGGGCCCACACGCCTGCTGCAGTGTCCTTGGGTTCGGTTTTTCCCTGGTGCCCTGGGGGCAGCTCTTCATGTCCTGCCAAATCGGGCTCTTCCCCCTCCTGTCTTGGTTCCCAGGGTAGGGGCTGTGGATGCCCAGGGCTGTGTGTAGTGTCCCCTTGCTAAGCAGTCCCGACACCTGCTGCCCAAAGCCTTTCCGGATAAGATTAGGAGTTCAGGGCTCTTGAGCTAGCTTCACAGATTCTTCCTGGCTTGGGCCATGTTGTGTCTATGTTCTGCCCCTATCCTCTGGCTGACAGTTCTCGGGGACTGACTTTGCCAGAAATTGTAGCTGTTGACATGTCACTGCTTGTGGAGGGCATAGGGGTGTTCTGCCAAATCCTCCTTTGTGTTTTTTTTTTTTTCTTTTTTATTTTAACCTTTTCTTCTCTCTGAGATGGGTCTATCTGGGCCACTCACCTGTGCTGTTTGTGGGTTTTGTTTTTTTTTTTTTTTTTTTTACAACTTCCACCTTCCAGATCCCACGTAGTTGCCCAGTGGCAGAGAGGCAGAAAGCCCCAGGTGCCTGTGGGTGGACCTGTCTCTAGCCACACTGACAGCCCAGAGCAGTCCTGCCCTGCCGCACAGGAGCTGAGAGAGAGCCATCTGAGGGTTGGGCTCACATCATCTGTCAGCCTGCTTTGTATTCACCAGTGTTTTCTTGCCAAGGCCCATAGCAGTACCTCACTTCTCCTTTTCCTCACCATTCTTGGCACTTGACGTTTTTCTTCTGTCTTCCTTCCCTTTGCTGTTTTCCCACCTCTCTGGCCTCCATGCCTGTCACTCACTCTCCTCTGCTCACCCCACAATGCTCTGCAACATTGGCTGCATTAATGTGTCATGAGCTGTGTACATATCCGTATGTAGTCCTGAAGAGCCAGCTATTTACTTGCAATCAGATTTTCCTGGGCCTGGACAGAGCCTTCTGGCAGATGAGCCAAGCTCACCTGACACCAACAGCTGAGACCTTGTTTAAACCCTTCTTAGAGGGGTGAGTTGGAGACCTCGTCTCTGTCCGCCATCATTGTGTCTTTACCCATCATTGGAAGTCCTCCATACCTTCCAAGGCCCAGGACTGACAATGGGTCCTTCCTCACTGATCCTGGCCCCCTCATCCTGCCGCCCGTGGACTCACTCATTGGTGTGTCATACACTTGGAGGTGATGGACTTGCTGCTTCTTATTGAAGTCAGCATGTCCTTCACTAGCAGTTCTTTGCCTTCAGGTTGTTGGTGTGAAGCAGACAATGAGGAGGCCCCTTCTGAGCAGAGTGTTTCTGTAGAATTAGTGCCAGAGTTCAGGACTGTTGGGTCCTGTCCACTTATCCAGAAAGCTCACCCATGTGAGACAGGTGACCTGCTCTTGAAAGGCATTTTAACACCTGAATGAACACCAGGGGTTGTGCCCTGCACTGAACCTGGACACATGTGACCACTATGGACGAGGATTCCTGTTGAGTGAAAACTTTCATCAGCATCAGAAACCACATGGTGGTAAGAATCCTGTCAGTAAAGATGATGATGTGGCCTCACGTATGAAGAGCTGTGCTGTCCATGAGTTAAGGAGACCTTTTACTTGCAGGGGGCAGTAATGGACGTGCTGGATAACTCTGGCCTCTTCCAGCACCAAAGCATTCACAGTGGACTGAGTCCACAGAGAACAGCTGAGTTCATGGAATCTTTTCACAGTAGTCTAGTCTTGGGCGACACCAGGGAGACAGTGATGAACTGATGCTTTTCAATTGCACTGACAGTGAGAAAGCCTTCCTGAATGCTTTCACTCTCCTCAACAACCAGATAACTCAGGCTGAAGTGCGAGCCTTTAGGTGCTTATTGTGTGGAAATCTGTCCAAGGAGAAATCCGCTTTTATTCATCACAGAAAACTTCATGGTGGGGAAACATCACATGTGTGTAAGGAGTGTGGACAGACCTTCATTCAACTGTCTCACCTAAAAACCCACCAGAAATTTCACACTGGCAAAAGATAATATATGTGCAGTGAATGTGGAGAAGCTTACAACAGAAGCTTGCACCTTGTTCAGAACCAGAGAACTCATACCGGAGAAAGACCTTATGAGTGCAGTGAATGCAGAAAAACCTTTAGTTGTAAAAGCACACCTGTTCAGCACCAGAGTGTTCACACTGGCAAAAGGTCTTATGACTGCACTGAATATGGAAAAGCCTACAGCAGAAGCTCCCACCTTGTGCAGCACCAGAGAATTCACACAGGGAAAAGGCCTTATGAGTGCAGTGAACGTGGAAAATTCTTTAGCCAAAGCTCTCACTTTATTGAGCACTGGAGAAGTCACACCGGGGCGAGGCCTTATGAGTGCATTGAATGTGGAAAAATCTTTAGCCGTAACTCCAGCCTCATTAAAAATAGGAGAGTCTACACAGGAGCAAAGTCTTATGTGTGTGGCAAATGTGGGAAGGCTTTTGGCTACAAAGACACACTTGATCAGCACCAGATAATGCACACTGGATCACGGCCTTATGAGAGAAGGGAGTATGGGAAGGCCTTCAGCTGTAAACACATGCTTGTGCAGCACTGGAAAATCCACACTGGAGAAAGGCCCAATGACTGTAATGACTGTAGAAAACTCTTTATCCATAGCTCCAACCTCATTGTGCACCAGAGAATTCATGCTGGAGCAAGACCTTATGAATGCAGTGAATGTGGGAAATGCTTTAGCCACAATTCCAGCCTCATTCTACACCAGAGAGTTCACAGTGGAGCAAGGCCTTATGTGTGTAGTGAATGTGGAAAAGCTTACATTATTAGCTCCCACCTTGTTCAACACAAGAAAGTTCACACTGGAGCGAGACCTTATGAGTGCAGTGAATGCGGGAAATTCTTTAGCCGCAACTCTAGCCTCATTCTACACCAGAGAGTTCACACTGGAGAAAAGCCTTACGTGTGCAGTGAATGTGGGAAGGCCTATAGCAGAAGCTCCCATCTTGTTCGGCACCAGAAAGCTCACCCTGGAGAAGGACCTCATGAATGCAAGTTTTGGTGACCCTTTAGCTGTGTCTCTTAAACTTGTTTAACACCCAGAAACTTCAACTGGAGAAAGGCCTTATGAATAGAGTCAATGCACTGTGTCCCTGTTGAAGATTATAGGACTCACACCAGCAAAGGTGGGAATCATCTTTGGTACAGAGACACTGAGATAATGCAGTGGGGATGACTGAGGCTTGTGAGAGGATGAGTGTCTGTTCTTAAGGCAGTATCTCTATATGTCCCTGTGATTTTGGCTCTATGGCATGAAAGTATACAGAAATTCTCAGGGCCTTCACACCTGAGTCTCCTGTGGCTGACACACTGTCTCAGTAAATAAAGGTTTGTGGATTCCTGTACCTCCCTGGGCTGTTTACAGTCTGGCCATCACTGCACAGGCAGGAACCCCAGCAGTGACAGAAGAGAGATCCAGGGCTCGGGCTTCTCTGACCAGCCAGCATTCCTAGTGACTGAAGTGGACGTGGACTTCATTGCTCTGCAGTTTTTGCTGATCCTGAGTCAGAGCTTATGCTCCTAAGTTGTGTGGAGAGGGATATAGTAGAACCACAACAGTTGGCAGATGGGACTTTCCAAGAATGGTAAATGTGGATATTTATGGGGAATATTTAGTTCTTAACATCTTTCTTGAGGTATGGTGACATGAAATAAATATATGTAAAATATAAAATGTGTTATGTTTCAGCATGTGTATATACTGATGAGACCAGACATCGAGATAATGGAGATATCCAACACAGCCAAGACATTCCTTGTGTCTCTTTATAATGTTTCTTGCCCAGTTCTTTCTAATCCCCTTTTCCACAATTCACTAGCAAGCATTTTATAGTATTTTATATAAACAAAATCATGTGATATATACTTTCTGGCGAGTGGGAACTCTGACTTTTTTCACCAGCCATAACTATTTTGAGATTGATCCATTTTGCTGCATGTATCAATTATTCATTTCTATTGTTGAGTATTTATCCATTGTATCGATATACCACAATTGTCTTTTATCCATTTGCCAGTTAGCGGATATTTGGGTTGTTTCCAGTTTTGTGCTGTCACGGATAAAACTGTTGTGATGATTTGTGTATAAATTATCACTGAATCACCTTCCATTATATGGATGTACCACAGTTTATCCATTCACTGAGGGATATCTTGATTGCTTCCAAGTTTTGGCACTATTACTAAACCTGCATTATGCATTGTTTTGTGTGGGTACACATTTTCAGTTCATTTGGGTTCAAGCCTCAGAGCATGATTTGCTGGGTAACAGAGTAAGAGAATAGTTTTAAAAAAAACCGCCTTCTAAAGTAGCTGTATCATATAGCACTCCCACCAACAGTAGGTGAGAGTTCCTGTTGCTCCATGTTCTTGTCAGTATTTGATGTCAGTGTTTTGGTTTTTGCCATTCAAGTTGGTATGTAGTAATAGTATATTGTTGTTTCTTTCATTTGCAATTCTTTAATGACATATGATGAATATCTTCATATTCTTTTAACAGTGTCTTTTGCTGAACAGAAATTTTAAACTTTAGTCAAGTCCAAATTAGTGTTTCTTTCATAGATTATATTTCTGGTGTTGTGTCTAACACATCATTGCCTAACCCAAGGTCTGTGTCCCCTACATTATCATCTATCTACATGTTTTACTGTTTTGTATTTAGGCTCATTATCCATTTTGAGAAAATATTTGTAAAAGGTGTGAGGTCTGTGTCTGGATCACTTTTTTTTTTTTCTGTGCTGTGCAGCTTATAGGATCTTAGTTCCCAAACCAGGGATTTTAACCCATGTCTCCTCCAGTGGAAGCAGGGAGTCCTAACCACTGGATCATGTTTTAAAGCCCCATTTATTGAAAAGTCTATCCTTTCTCCATTCCTTTGCCTTTGCTCCCTTTTTAAAGATCAGTTTACTGTATTAGTGTGGATCTATTTCTGTGGTTTCTGTTCCAGTTTTTTCCACTTAGTGAGATAATCATCATGTGGCTGAGGTTTTTTTTTTTTCCTTGTTGTCTTTTATTTAAATGGTGCATGTGTGGTAAGTCGCTTCAGTCATGTCAACTCTGTACAACCTGTGGACTGTAGCCTGCCAGACTCCTCTGTCCATGGGAACTAATCTTGCATTTCCTGCAAGAAATCCCACATGATCATCTTGTATAATCCATTGTCTATATTGCTGAGTCAGTTTTCTGATATTTTGTTAATGTATTTTATAGACAGATGAATGGTAATGGGTTTATAGATCTGTTTTTCTCCAGCTTTGGTATCAGAGTAATTCTGATGTCAAAGAACAATTGTTTCCTCCTCCTTTATTTTCTGGGAGTTTTGAAGGATGAGTAATACTTCTTTTTTAAATGCTTGCTGGAATTCCTTAGTGAAGGCACCTAAGCCTAGAATTTTCTTGTGGGAAGACTTTCAATAAAAATACAGTCAAGTAATTTTTTCAATTTTGTTCTCTTGAACAGCTTTGGAGTATAGTTGATTAGGAACATTCTGTTAGTTTCAGGTGGACAGCAGAATGATTTTGTTATACATATACATGTATGTATTTTTCAAATTCTTTTTCCGTCTAGGTTATTGCAGTGTTCTGAACAGAGTTCCCTGTGCTATATATAGTAGGTCCTTGTAGGTTGTCTATTTTAAATACAGCACTGTGTACGTGTCAATCAACTCAGTAATCTCTCGCATCCCTCCACCACCACCCAAGTTTGTTCTCTTAAGTTTGTGCATCTGTTTTTGTTTTGTTAATGTTTGTGTTTTATTTTTAATCATTCCCTTATGATACCTTCAATTTCTCTAGTCAGTAGTGTCTTCACTCTTGGTTTTCTTGTCTTTTCAGTCAGCCTACAGTTTTGTCAACTTTGAATGAACCAACATTTTTCTTCATTGATTTTTAAAAAGTTTTTTTTCAATATTTGGTTCTAATTTTATCATTTCCTTTATCTTTGCTTTGGCATTTGGTCTTATTTTCCAGGTTTCTCAACAAGGAAGTTTAGGTTATTGACATCATTCTTCTTCTGTAATAAACTAAAGCTATACATTTCCTTTAAAAATTTCCCTTGTAATTAGGATATTGGGCAGTGTATAGTTTAATAAGTCTCTTCCTATTAAGTTTGCAGGGATGGTACCAGAGTGGGGAGAATGCTTATGATTTTTCAGTTCCAAGTATTTACGGATGAAATGGGGAAAATCTGGGTTATCTGAAATACCTTCCACCCTCAGGAAGAGACTGAGCTAAGCTGTTGGTGATTAATGTAGCATTAGCCTCCATGTCTACCAGAATTTGAGGAGGATGACCATGTACAGTCAACTCATATTGAGTACTAAAGGGTATGGCAGATTATTGGGCACTTTCCCTTCCTCAAGTCACCCTGTTTTGATTTGAGACATATTCTTTGTGTCAGTTTTTCTTCATAAGATAGGAAAATCTTTCTCCAGTGTTCATTCTATTTATTTGCAAGTGTCCTTGTCAATAGGCATGGGCTTCCCGGGTGGCTCAGAGGTTAAAGCGTCTGCCTCCAATGCGGGAGACCCGGGTTCGATCCCTGGGTTGGGAAGATCCCCTGGAGAAGGAAATGGTAACCCACTCCAGTACTCTTGCCTGGAGAATCCCATGGACAGAGAAGCCTGGTAGGCTACAGTCCACGGGGTCGCAAAGAGTCGGACACGACTGAGCAACTTCACTTTCACTTTTGTCAATAGGCAGTTGGTTGGGATGTGGGCCTCTGAGCCTCTGCTCATCATCTGCAGGGACACGTGTCTTTGGATCCTGTCTTATAAATATGCTAGTCTGTACTGAAAATCTACAGCTTAAACATTTTTGTTTCACTGATTAAATTGCAGTCAATTTTTCTGATACTTCAGGTCTGGATTTTAGGAGCCTTAGACTTCGTTTCCTGACCTTTCGATGATCCTCAGGGTTTTTGTGGAAAGAGAACGCCCTGTTGATGCCTTCCTGATCAGTTTCCAATCAGCTTTTGTCACCTTATCACATAAGCTTAGCATCTTATGTTCCAACCAACATGTATACAAGTTATGTAAGTTAGATGACCTTAGTTAGATGTACCCTAAAGAATTCTAAATTTTTAAATAACTACTTGCTGGTCTTACTTGGGTTGAAGAGAATCTTTAGTGATGTTTTAATTCAGCTCAGGTCCAAGGTTTAAATTCTACAATTTTCTGCATGTGACCACAGCTGGGGTCAATCTTCAGAGGTAACTGGCATTTGGAGTTTTAAGAGGATTGTTGGGGAAAGGTAGTGAATCTGTGTGTGCATGCTAAGTTGCTTCAGTAGTGTCTGACCTTATGGAATGTAGCCCACCAGGCTCCTCTGTCCATGGGAATTCCCCAGGCAAGAATACTGGAGCTGGTTGCCATGCCCCCTCTAGGGGATCTTCCCGACCCAGGGATCAAACCCATGTCTCTTATAAAAGTCTCCTGCATTGCCAGGCGGGTTCTTTACCACTAGCGCCACCTCAGAAACTTAGTTCCCCTGTTGAGTTTATGATTAACCTCCCTATCCAAAAATCTATTCCTTTTCTTTTCTCCTCTTAACCTAAATCCTGTGCTAAACTCAACATTAATAATACCTGAATATTACAAAAAGTTATTTACAATGATTATGTAGTTACTCAATGAAATTGGGAAAAATATATAGTTCTAGAGAAACTTATCTGTTATAGGGGAAATAAAAAGTTAAACTTAAGATCTCAGTGGCTACAGTTTATTACAGTGAAAAGGATACAGATGAAGCGTAGCAAAGGAAGATAGCATAATGTGACAGACTTCAAGAGGAACCATGCTGGCAGGTTCCAGTTGCCCCTTGCTTAAGTCTTAGTGTCTCAGTTTCTGGCTTGTGCACCTCTGGAAATGTTACCTGGTTTGGTAACAACCTCATATTCACAGCTTGAAATTGCCACAGTTTGGAGTATTTGTACCAGGGAAATTGGCAAACACTACAACCAGGGGTCAATTTGCTGTTTTATAAATTTTTGAGACTTTAGAAAGTAGTGCAGAATGAGTTAATAATGAGGACTATATATGGGGAATACCACAAACATTCATTCCACTGAAGAAAAGTCAAGTTCTAACACATTTCTTTTATTGTCTTGTTAGTTATTCATAAAAAAGGAAATATCAGCCAAAATTCACTACCAGATGGTAAATAACTATTATAAATATTTTATCAAAGACATGCACTTGGCAAGTGAACACATTAAAAATGTTCAACCAGATAGACCATCAGGCAATAGTGAGGTAACTATACACTTTGAAAATAGGTAATACTTAATATGCTAACCATACCAAACAAGTACAGGTGAGGGATATAGGGAAGTTGGAATGCTCCCAATACTGTTGATGGGAATGCAAAAGGGTAGTCATTCACTTTAGAATATGAAACCATATATTCATTTATGAAAATTTATGTACATGTTCACAGTAAACTTTCTATGATAGCCAAGCTGGAAACAAAGCGCAAAATCCCATTCATCCATTAACAGATAAATAGATAAACAGTCAACAGGTAGTATATCCAAACAGTGTATTTTTCAGGAATTAAAAGAATTAACTATCAGGGAATTCCCCAGTGGTCTCTGTGCTTTCACCACCGAGGGCCTGGGTTCAATCCCTGCTTGGGGAACTAAGATCCCAAAACCTTGTGGCATGGCAAAAACAAACAAAAACACAACCATTCATATCTGCAATATGGATAATTCTCAAGATAATTATGTATGAAAGAAAATGGCAAATACAAAAGTAAACACATTAACATTCCAATGACATTAGAAAACTAATAGAATGTGAAATAAAGTAAATTGAATCTCAGTTGCCTGGGAGCCCAGGGAGATTTCAGAAGGCAGATGTGGGAATAATGGATGTTTGTTATTATGGTGGTTCTGTGATTTTACACATAGTAAAAGTTACCAAGCTATACATTTTAAGTATATTTAGTCCACTGCATACCAACTATACAGCTCAACTAAGTTTAAATAAAAATTGGCTTCACATAAAAATCTGAATCTCCTTTTTAGAAAAGTAGAACTCTGGAAACCAACACATTAACTACATCACCTCTCCATGGGTGATGCAAGGGATTGGGTCCCAGCAGCAATGAAGACAGATGAGCAGTGGAAGGTGTTTCCACTTGAGTTCTCTAGGAACTCTGCCTGGGTCCTTAAAAAAATCACATGCCTGGACTACAGGATTTCCACTCTCCCTCTTTTTTTCCTCCACAACTGTGCAGAAATGGCCTTGAGATAAACAATCTGCAGATGCTATGAGGATCCTAAAACCTTTACATTATTCAGTCTGACTGACTGGAGGCTCAGGAGGAAGTAGCTCTGTAGATCTGGAGAATTTCTTTAAAAAACCTCCTAAACAACCAGTCACATTTGTGGATGAAACTTTAGAAAAGGCCCATTCCTTCTCCTTTGCTAGTCTCTCAGGAACTATTAATTCCCTGAGTGTCTTCTATACCAAGTATGGTTCCCGCTCAACGTCTGTAATCTAACACTCAGCAACACCAGCCTGCCATGTTGTGGACATTATGGTACGTGGCTCTGTTCCAACTGGACCTTGAGAACTTCTCTTGAACAGTACTGGGTGGATGATGTGACATCCCATGTGAAAAGAGAACATTCATGGTGTTCCAAAAATCACTGGTGGTTCTCATGGCCGCCCTCATCTCAGGGTGACCTCTGAAACCAAAAATTATGACATTTAGGTCACAACAAAGCCCTGCCATCTATCCAAGGAGGCCTTGGACAACAATGCAAATTACACCAAAACTGCAATGAAAACTACTCTCTGCCATGATACTATCCTCACTGAGGAATACAGAGTTCCCAAACATGTGACACACAGCTGACAAAACCCATTTTGAGCATGACATGAAACAATGCCACTGCAGAGGGTAAACAAGCCACCAGCAGAACGCAGACTGGGTCACCGTGGTCAAAGCTGGTTAAGCCGATGTTCTAGTCAGTCAGACAGAATAACATCCAAGTGCTCTGGCTACTCAAGCTTTCCTCCATAGAATGCATGAGCACGAAAGTCTACCAGTCCTGATCACACTGAGGCAGAGAGGTGAGGGATAATCCTGGTCACCTCACACTGAGGTGACCACCAGCTGAAGTCTGGGAAGGGCCATAGGCAGATTAGAAAGTACAGCATAGCTCCTTAAAAGCTTCCAATGAACTGGGTACCCACACGTAATCTCCACACTAGGGCTGTGCAGATGGGTGGCATTCAACTTCCAGCTGATGAATCCCTCACAGAGCCAGTTCAGTAAGATGTATTAGCTAAGGAGACAGTTCATTATTTGCTTCTCTGCTCATCTCATTTGAAGGTCTTTGTCCACTGTGAACTTTCTGGTGACGAAGAAGGTTAGACCTTCGGCTGAAAGCTTTCTTACACTCACTGCACTCATAGGGTCTATCTGGGCTGTGATGTTTCTGGTGTTCAATCAGAGTAGACCTTTGACTAAAGACTTTTCCACATTTGCTGCACTCGAGAGGCCCTGCTCTGGTGTGAATTTTTCGGTGTTGAGTAAGCTGGGTGGTTTGGCTAAAGAATTCTCTGCATTCAGTGCACTCGTATGGTCTTTCTCCAGTATGAATTCTCTGGTGTTGAGTGAGGCCAAAGCTTTGGCTAAAAAGTTTTCCGCATTCAGTGCACTTATAAGGCCTTGCTCCAGTGTGAACTCTCTGGTGCTTGATGAGAGTTGAGCTTTGGCTAAAAACTTTTCCACATTCACTACATTCATATGGCCTTTCCCCAGTGTGGATTCGCTGATGTTTAATGAGGCTGGGACTTTGGTTAAAAAATTTCCCACATTCACTGCACTCATAAGGTCTTGTGCCTGTGTGAACCCGCCTGTGTTTAATTAGATTGGAGTTGGATGTGAAGAATTTTCCACATTCATTGCATTTATAAGGCCGTGATCCAGTGTGAATTCTCTGATGTTCACTAAGGCTGGAGCTTTGACTAAAGAATTTCCCACATTCACTACACTCATAAGGCTTTTCTCCAGTGTGAATTCGCTGGTGCCGAACAAGTGTGGGTTTGTTGCTAAAAGCTTTCCCACATTCCCTGCACTCATAAGGCCTTTCTCCAGTGTGGACTCTCCGGTGCTGAACAAGTATGTGTTTATAGCTGAAGGTTTTCCCACATTCACTGCACTCATAAGGCCTCTCTCCAGTGTGGACTCTCTGGTGCTGAGCAAGCCTGTACTTGCGGCAGAAGGTTTTCCCGCATTCACTGCACTTATAGTGCCTCAGTCCATTGTGAGAGGCCTCCACACACTCGGTGTCCTCTTGTGGAGTGACCTGGTGCTGGAGAAGGTCAGAGCTACCAGGGAAACCCTTCCCAGGCTCCTGGCATGGGAAAGACTTCTTAGTTGTATAAACAGTACGACTCTTCATAAAGGCCTTACCCATGTCTCTTCTAAAGAGTTTCTTTCCATTGTGCTGCTGAAATTTCACACCTGCCCTACACAGTGTCCGGACAGGGTTTATTCCCAGGTCCTCAGCTAGAGGCAGACCACCTTCTACATCCAGGTTACCCATCTCCCAGGGGTAGGCCTTCTGGATGGACAGGTCTGTCTTTGAAGTAGTTATCTGTGGCACTTCTACAGAAGCATTCTGCTTAGAAGTTTTCACCTTCATCTCTGCTCTCTGCCAACAACCTGAAAGCAAAGAAATGTGGGTGAATTTCATGTAGATCTTGGTAGAAGGGGGAGCCCCATCACAATACATGTCTGACATAGAAAGAATAAATCCATGGTATTATTTTCAGGACAAGGGAGGTGGGAGCAGGTTAGGAAAGGGCTGCTGTGTGGACAGGGCCTCTACACATCACAAAACAGGGACGACTCACCAGGCAAAAGACACAAGGATGGGGTGCAGAACACGGGGAGCCAGGGGTCCACAACTCACTCCTCCGGGAACGGTTTTCACCAGGGCCTTGGCTGCTGGGGACACATGTGTGCTGTGTGCAAAGCTGTATCCAGACCCAGGAAAATCCAATTGTCACTGAGTAGCTGGTGTTCAAGGACCATTTTGAGGATAAGTGCAGGCCTCATGACACATTAGGTGTAGGCCAATATTGAAAAGCAGAGAGGTGAGGATGGAGAGGACCACTGAGGAGTGGAAGGCAGAGAGGTGAGGGATAATCCTGGGCACAAAGTCAGAGTAGGTATGACGGAAAGAGCAAAGTGTCAGGAATGGGGAGGAGAGAGAGTAACGAGGTTCACAGTCATTGGCCTTGGCACCAAAATAGTGCTGGGCACAGGACACGTTCCTGGTATGGTCTGAATCCAGCCATGACATCAATTCCTCCCCCTGATGCCAATCACCAAGGCCAGGCCCACTCTGAGCCCCTCTTGCTGTGCCTGGAGTTATGTCCACTCTGTCCTGTACCCAGGGTTCTCCTCCCAGCTCCAGCGGGACAACATGGGACCTAGAAGATGCAAGTCCTAAGGGAAAGACAGGACAGATGAGTGGTCAGTACTGGCCCACGGGGGCATTCAATTCCAAAATAATCTCAGGAAACAGACACTATCACGTAAAAAATCTTTGAGGGGGAGGTATCCTAGAAATAGCCAGCTGAACCCCAGAAATAGTGACTATGTTGGATCCCAACAATTGCTGGTACAGTGAGGGCCAAGGAAATGTCAGCTGGAAGGGGGAAGAGCCTCGAGCACAAATGTGCAGGGGTCTACAGAGTCATCTCAGCAGGGAGTGGCTGAGAACCCACAGAACTCATTCCAAGTCTTTTGGCTCAGAAAACTTCCAGTAAGAAAACTTCAGAGCCGCTGGCACTGGGGCTACCTGTGAAAGGAGTTGGTCCACACACTCACTCAGTCTTGGCACCCACAGCACAGAGGACAGGGAAGCAGTAAGAGAGAGGTGTCTACTGTCCAGCTGTGAGATGAATCAAATTGCCTTGGAGAAAAGCGGAAAGTCAGAGACCTGCCCAGGATGCTGGGACAGGGGCAAGGGCCTTACCCAAGGACGCAACCAGTGCAAAGGTCTCCAGCATGACATAGCTGTATAGGCATCTCTGGGTCTCATCAAGGATCCTCCATTCCTCCTGGGAAAAGTACACAGCCACATCCTCAAAGGTCACAGAGCCCTGTGATGATGGGAACAGAGTGTGCATAAGCAGCCTGTCTCCCCAGGACCCCATAAGTACCCCCAACCTAGTCCAAACTCACTCCGGGGTCATCCTCCTCCTCAGCGACCCAACTTAAGAGGGCAGTGGTACCCAAAACTCTTTATGTTTTCTTGAGCACTAGCTCCAACCCCAGTAACAACACACACGTCTGCAGACAGATGCCTTCTATGCTGTGGGCCTGGGATGTAGGGCCTACTTCCCCTCCTGCAAGACAACAGCCTGACAGTTCCCAGGGAGATGCACCCCAGATGCCAGCAACTTGGGCTCATCCTCCTCTCTTAACCTCCTGGAATGAGGGCACTGGGACTATTTGTTCACACACCTTCCCCACATCTGTGTCACCCACTGGACCACCTCATACATCTGACCCCCATCACTAGCACCTGGACCACAAAATTGTCATGTTTCCTGTCTCTTCATATACTTTTCTGCACATGACACCTGAAAATCCTTTCAACGCAACAGAATCCCACCAAACCCCAACTCTCCACTGGCAGTTCGCCAGCCCTGTTCTGAAGGCTTCCCCACCAGGCCTTGGTCCTAGTTCCAACCTCAGTCACAACATGCAGACCTAAAAACCCCTGTCAGGGTCCACTTGTATACTGCACATTATGTCTCCTTACCAATTCCAATCTTTGTCCATATAACAGCCATTCAAAATCATACCTACTTGACACACCTTACAGAAATTCACGTGACATTCTGTCACAAACTCCCCAAGTTCCACCACAAAAGCCTGGTAACTGCACAGAAAGAGAAGGAAGCACCAGTCTGACTTTGCTATAACTTCATCTACAGTTCTGCTTTCCCTCTGCATCAATTTCAAAGCCACTCTCCCATGAAAACCTGGGCCACCTGCTGACCCACCATACACACACGTTCCCGCTGACCACCTTCCCATCAGCCCCCTCTGTTCCCCTGTCCCATAATTGCATCCTGAAGCCTCACTGGCCCTACTAAAGCTGCATGTTCAGCCACCCACTTGTCTCCTATACTTGAGAGTCACTGGAACATCATCTGAGATTCATCAGGATCAAAACCCAAATCCTAATATTCTCAGTGAAAACGACTGCTACCACTGACGTCCCTGGATCAGTTAATGCAACTTCCACCCTTCCAGATGCAAAGGGAATAAACTCTGGTGTTATGTATGACCCCTCCATTTTAGAAAATCTGGTCAGCCCTACTTGTAAAAATCCTGAAGCCAGGTATTTCTCCTACCTCCATATCCACCCCTCTGTCCAGTCACAACCAATGCTCATCTGGATGACTACAATAGCCTCCTTGATTATCTCCTTGTCTTTCCCTCCCCTAGTCTGTTCTGCACTCTCCACTGAAGAGGGAGCCTCTTAAAACCTAAGTAAGATCACTCTTCTTCTCTATTCCAAATACTCCATGGCTGCTGGAGAATCCCAGGGACAGGGGAGCCTGGTGGGCTTCCGTCTATGGGGTCACACAGAGTCGGACACGACTGAAGTGACTTAGCAGCAGCAGTAGCAGCCATCACTCTGAACAGACTTCTGAGATCACAGCTTCTCAGCAGAGTATCTTTCTAGGCCTTACTCTGGCTTTCTTGCTCTCTGTCCTCACCAGACATTAACAGAGACTTACAAGCTCTAAAACACACCCATCTCAGTTGCATCCTCAAGTATTTGTGTGGATTTCCCCCAGTACCTAAGATAAGCTTTCACATTTAGGCCATTGGCTGCCAAAAATGTGAATCTCCCCATGGAACCTCTGGCTTGGACTTGGAAACCTGGGCTGAGGGTTTCTCTAGGGTCTCTAGACACCAAGTCCAGAAAGAGTAGCAGCAAAGACGTCCAGGACACCAGACACTCACCAGTGACGGGTCCATAAGTGGTTCTTCTGAATGTGGAACCTGTGGCAAGAGAAGGGCCATGTAACTTTAATACTCATCAGCAACAAACAAAAGATTGAGTGAACCATTTAATATTTCAGGCAGACACATAAGGGAAAACTAATGCCATGTAAAAGAGGGCAGAAAATGTTATGCAGTTGTGCTATAAATTCATGTGGATAACTTGAGAAAAGGTTTTTCAACAGTGGTATAAACAAGTGCAAAGCCTCCCTATCAGAGTCATGTCTGGTATGTCTGAGTAGCATCCTCAAGACTAGTATGATTGCAACTCAATGATCCAGAAGAATAAGGGATTGTATTGGTGAGGCAATGCTTGTGGCAGGTCACAACTGAGCCACAAATATCAAAATTTACTCCATTTTATGTTAGGTCTGTTTCTGACACTCCCATTTGAGTCCCCTTTTCTTTTTTACCCCTGCCAATAATACATTTTTCTCTTCCTATCGCTTGTGGTTGGCTCTACCAGGTGACCAGGAGTTCTTATATGTCCTTTTCAAATTTTTTTCTGGTTATATTAAAAGTTACTGTTGTATATAAAATTCCAGTTTACATAATCCAGATTAAATTCTGGTTTGAAATTATTATAACATTATATAGTACAATTCAAGAACATGTACTTTTTCTATTTATCCATATTCTTTGATGTTAAAACTTTTCCACAAATATTGACAGATTATCTGTAATTTCTTACATGCTCTTCTCTCCTGTAGTAGAGAACGGAACCACCATGTACTGACTATGCATGCAAAATGAATCTCTGATAAAGGGGTTGTTCCTTAAACTAGCGTAAAAGTGCTTTGCCTCCAGCATCTGGGGATAACTGGACTTCATTTTGGACTCTTTAAACTTAAAAGAAAGGATATAAGTGATAGGACCTGACCTCTTGTCATCCTCATTATAGAAACATGGAAATATCTTCTTCAGTTCTTAACGTCCTGTTATGGTTTCAAAGCATTTTAACTTTTTATCCTTATAATGATAATGATAATATAATGATATTATGTTATATATATGTTATATATTATATATAATGATATATCCTTATAATGATAAGGCCAAAGCCCACTTAAAATAGGTATTTAATAAAATATCTCAATAATTTTCCCTTACAAGATCACCAAAGGAAAATTATTTAACAGTGAAATAAATATTACTGGAAAAGCACAATCTCTTAAAATACTAAAACAGTCTATTTGTGTGTGCAGACTGTAAAACAAGTTTATATAAGGTATAAGTGTATATCAAAATATAACTATGACACAGTTTAATAATTTCATTCAAAGAACTAAGTTAAAATTAGTAGTATGAAGGAAAACAAATTCAGCGAGTGGAAATGTTAATTTAAATACAATAAAAATATTAACATAGAAACTAAACAGATGTGTGCTTAATGTATCTTCCCAGAACACATGGCAAGTGTGGTTACAGTACCACTGTTTTAGACATATCGGACTAAAATAAACACCACCACCACCAACAAAAACAGAGAAAAGCCTTCAACAGAAGAATTTATAAAGACATTTACTCATATATTCATATCTATAAAAAACTACACAAAAAGGAAAATAACTGGCTACTCTGCATGAGGGAGGGTATCCAACTCAATGGACATGAATTTGGGCAAACTCCAGGAGATAATGAAGGACAGGAAGCCTGCATGCTGCTGTCCACAGGGTCCCAAAGAGTCGGAAACTACTTAGCAACTGAAAAACAACCTAGCATGAGAAACATGGGTAAAGTTGCATCATATTGTGCAAATGAAGAAAAAGACATCGTAATACTTATATGATTCCATTCACTAAGTTTTAAAACGAAGGAGCGAAACTAAACTACAGCCGTCGCATATTTCCTACATAGTTGGCAAAACTGTCAAGAAACTATCAGTCGTGTCCGTCTCTTTGCGACCCCATGGACTGTAGCCTACCACGTTCCTCCGTCCATGGGATTTTCCAGGCAAGGGTACTGGAGTGGGTTGCCATTTCCTTCTCCAGAGAATCTTCCCAACCCAGGGAATCGAATCCGGGTCTGCAGCATTGTAGGCAGATGGTTGGGAAGATCCCCTGGGGAAGGGAAACGCTACCCACTCCAGTACTCTGGCCTGGAGAATTCCATGGACTGCATAGTCGCAGAGTCGGACATGACTGAGCGCCTTTCACTTTCATTTTACCGTCTGAGCCACCAGGAAAGCCTTGTATTATTCCATTCACTAAGTTTTAAAACGAAGGAGCGAAACTAAACTACCGCCGTCGCATATTTCCCACATAGTTGGCAAAACTATCAAGAAAAGCAAGGAAACCCTCACTTTAAATAACAGACAATACCTTAACTTTGGGGGATGGGTGTGTTTTGTGCTTCCCTGGTGGCTCAAATGGTAAAGAATCCGCCTGCAATGTGGGAGACCGGGGTTTGATCCCTGGGTTGAGAAGGCCCCCTGCGGGAGGGCGCGGCAACCCATTCCAGTATTCTTGCCTGGAGAATCCCTATGGACAGATGAGCCTGGCGGGCTACAGTCCATGGGGTCGCAAGGGCACGACTGAAGCGACTAAGCAATAGGCGGCTTCCTGGGGTCCTGTTGATAACGCATATTTTTCTCTCAGGCAGTAAAAGGATACTAATTTTAGATCTGCTTATTCAACTGCACGAGTAAGTTCTCTGTGATTTTTTTTCCCCCCACGCAGGTCATATTTTAAAATCGGAAAGTCAAGGTTGGGGGGCACCAATAAATATACATATAAGACATTAGTAAGAAGACACTAATAAGAACAAAGATAACTCAGGATGAAAAGAATCGGGGGAGGGTCCGGAGGACGCAGGATTCACCTGAGTCGGAACCATCAATGTGGCTGCCGCCAAAGAAGTCCGTTGGTGAATGCGGGGTCGGGCTCTGCAGACCCCGTCGCGACCCCGAGACAGAGTCAGGTCGGATGGAGCCCACGCCGAGCCTGAGACTCGCCTCGGAATAGCAGGCACAGCGGCCTTCCAGCTCCCAGGTCTCAGGCCGGCTCACCGTTAGGAGGCACCCCAACCGTGAACTGATCCGAGTTTACAATATGTCGCGGGGGACCCACACAGGAAGGTCCACCCAGAGACCGTTCTCTAGAACGGAAGTGTCTCTCTCCTGAGTCTTCATTGGTCCATTGTTCCTGCGCCTGGCGCGGAGCCTTTAGGGTAATGTAGTTCATAGCGCTCCCGTGGCCGACAAGATGTTCAGTTCAGTCGCTCAGTTGTGTCCGACTCTCCGCGACCCCATGAATCACAGCACGCCAGGCCTCCCTGTCCATCACCAACTCCCGGAGTTCACTCAAACTCATGTCCACAGAGTCGGTGATGCCATCCAGCCATCTCATTCTCTGTCGTCCCCTTCTCCTCCCGCCCCCAACCTTTCCTAGCATCAGTCTTTTCCAGTGAGTCAACTCGTCGCATGAGGTGGCCAAAGTATTGGAGTTTCAGCTTTAGCATCAGTCCCTCCAATGAATACCCAGGATTGATCTCCTTTAGAATGGACTGGTTGGATCTCCTTGCAGTCCAAGGGACTCTCAAGAGTCTTCTCCAGCACCACAGTTCAAAAGCATCAATTCTTCGGCGATCAGCTTTCTTCACAGTCCAGCTCTCACATCCATACATGACCACGGGAAAAACCATAGCCTTGACAAGACGGACCTTTGTTGGCAAAGTAGTCTCTGCTTTTTAATATGCTCTCTAGGTTGGTCATAACTTTCCTTCCAAGGAGTAAGCGTCTTTTAATTTCATGGCTGCAATCAGCATCTGCAGTGATTTTGGAGCCCCTAAAAAATAGTCTGACACTGTTTCCACTGTTTTTCCATCTATTTCCCATGAAGTGATGGGACCAGATGCCATGATCTTTGTTTTCTGAATGTTGAGCTTCAAGCCAACCTTTTCACTCTCTTCTTTCACTTTCATCAAGAGGCTTTTGAGTTCCTCTTCACTTTCTGCCATAAGGGTGGTGTCATCTGCATATCTGAGGTTATTGATGTTTCTCCCGGCAATCTTGATTCCGGCTTGTGCTTCTTCCAGCCCAGCATTCCTCATGATGTACTCTGCATATAAGTTATACAACCTTGACGGTCTCCTTTTCCTATTTGGAACCAGTCTGTTGTTCCATGTACAGTTCTGACTGTTGCTTCCTGACCTGCATACAGGTTTCTCAAGAGGCAGGTCAGGTGGTCTGGTATTCCCATCTCTTTCAGAATGTTCCACAGTTTATTGTGCTCCACACAGTCAAAGGCTTTGGCATAGTCAATGAAGCAGAAATAGATGTTTTTCTGGAACTCTCTTGCTTTCTCCATGATCCAGCGGATGTTGGCAATTTGATCTCTGGTTCCTCTGCCTTTTCTAGAGGCCTAGGGGGCTACAATTCTTTTTTACAGACAAGAGGCAGGCAAAGGACATGGAGTTAGGCAGAGGAGTCTGTTTCAGGAAAGCCCCAGAGGGTCCAGCTCCATTTCAAGTCTACCGGTATCTGAAAAGCGACAACATAGCTGATTATAGGAGTGCACACAGAGTGTCATTATAATATGCTGTTGTCTCTTTGGATTTGTAGATTTGAGACCCTCCTTCTGTTTCACATTCTGAAATGAGAGGTCCCTAAACTCCGGGAGTTGGTGATGGACAGGGAGGCCTGGCTTGCTGTGATTGATGGGGTCGCAAAGAGTCGGACACGACTGAGCGACTGAACTGAAACTTTCTGTGAATTTCCCAAACGGCTCTCCAGAAATCAGGGTGCATCCCTTGTAAAAGCAAGCGAAGCCCCGCCCCATCGTTAGAGCCTGAGAACTTGGTTTCCCTCAGCTCACGTAAAAAAAAGGAAGTGAGTTCTGCTCTGACCAGAGGCAAGTGTGGTGGCAGCGGAAACTACATCACCCAGAAGTCTGTACGGTTCGAGGCGGCTCTGACTGAGCCAGTGAAAGCTTAGGAGAGGCACGCGTACGTTCGTGCGCATTGCGCTGGGGCGGGACTTTCGGCGTTTTCTCTCGTAGTCTTTGCGAGGCTGTTCGGCTGTTCACCAGCTACGGGCCTTACCTTGCACCGCTGAGCAGTGAGGTGACCTAGCGGAAAAGCGGGAGGAGACAAGTTGTCCCCGCTATCCGGAATCGGCTCTGAGGCCCTTTGAGCCCGTAGTTGTCGGCGGTGTCCTCCTTCCCGCCCCACTCGCCCCATCTCCCGGCCCAGTTCTTCCCACCGGCCAGTGACCGAGGTCGCCTGAGGTGGGTGCTGCGTCTCCCGGGCCCCCACCTGGCCCGACTCCGAGTCCCAGATCCGGACGGAAGGGTGCCCGTTCAGGTCCCTGCCGGTCAGCCCCAGAGTCCAGAACTGAGGGCGGCCTTGTGAGGGGTCGCCCTTCAGCTAGTGGGCTGGGGTGAGGGAGAGAGTTCCTTCGGGGGCGACGGTGCAGGGCTTGCAGGTCCTCCCCTAGTCGGCAGCCTTGGGGAAACTTGGGTTCACTTTTTTCTGGGACAGAAGGAAACGGGGTGCCTCACCTGAAATGGCAACCCGAGCAGATGCGAGCCATGGAAGGTTGTTGAGTAGGAGGTGGGACTGGGAGAACCGTGTCTAGAGTTAGAAGTTGGGAGAAAAGAATGCGAATGGAGGCAGGAAGAGTGGGAGGTGCTGTAGACCCCAGGAGAATTTTGGGAGAGGCTGGGCCAGGGAGGTAGCGGGACATTGGAGATGGGATAAGACTCTGGGTAGGTTTCGTCAGTAGAGTCTACAGGACTTTCTGATGCTCCATGTGTGGCTAGGAGGATGTGGACTGGCCCAGCATGGCGTGGGAATCAGATTGAGGAGGGGGGTCATAAGCTTGTTGCCTGAGATGGGCCCTGTGGTGAGGGAGAGGGAGGCTTAGAGTAGGAGGGCAGGACGTGAAGGCTGGGTGCCAGCATCCCTGATGCTCCTTCCAGGAGAGCGTACCTGTCTGAGGAGGGATTCTGACCTCTGTCTTCAAGATAAAGAGCTTCGCTTCTGTGGAGCCTGCTGTGGGTGCTGGAGTGCATTCTCCAGTGGCAGGCTCTGCCGACCCTCACTGCCTCCCCGATGGAAGGAGGGAAAGATCAACCAGGCTGGTGTGGCCAGTGGGTCCTACACCCACCTCACCCCTCAGGGCAGGAGGGATGAGCCTCTGCTTCAGTCAAGGGCTCCCAGCAAGCTCCCTTTTGAGGATTATTTACTAAGTAGGCCTGCTTGCTGAATGGACTAGTAGCTGACCTGCCTGCTCAGCCCCTCCCAATGACTCATTAACTTAAGAATGTATGAAAATTAACCAAGAATTAATCAATATTCCTCTAAATACACAGGCAATTAGAAATGAGCCTGTTCACTTAGTAAAAACTTTGTGAACACTTTGTAATTGGCTTGTCATTGCTTTACCTCTATATATTTGCTTACAAGGTAAAGTTTTATGTATGTCATCTTCTGAGAGCCTGAAAAAATGTAAAGACCCCAAATTTCAAAACTATACCACTTCGATTGCCTGAAAATACATATAAAACTATTGTTCCTATGGACAGTCATAGCTGATACTTGGTATGTTCTCCTTCTGTTAGATACCAATATGAGTCTTCTGAGGTTGGAATAATTCTTATCTTCAGTAGAATTTTCTTTTGTCTGAAGTTCAGGGAGGCTCAGTCCTTCTCCAGGGCCACCTAGTAAGAGGCAGTACTGTTTTCTGGCATGCTCGGTCGTGTCCAACTCTTTGCGACCCCATGGACTATATATACAGTCTGTGGAATTCTCCAGGCCAGAATACTGGAGTGGGTAGCCTTTCCCTTCTCCAGGGGATCTTCCCAACCCAGGAATCAAACTAGGGACTTCTGTGTTATAGGCGGATTCTTTACCAACTGAGCTATCAGGGAAGCCTGAGCTTAGACTGACAGGCAGAGGTCCTGTTACACCAGGGCCAGGAAGAGGTGGAGCTCCATCTCTGCTGTAGGATTCTAGCACTATTGTCCATATCTCATGACTTCTTTCTTCCCCCAGGGCCCCATGGCAGTGGTAGAGATGCTCATGAGTCCTGTACAGGTGAGTCATAATTATCAACATGATAGTTTTATCATCCTGATATATATGCCCTTGAGGAATGGCAGTGTCGCACGACTTCTGTCCCTATTTTCTGTCTTGCATCTGTAGACCATGTGCTCTCACCATGCCCAGGATCCTATATTTAGTCCTGGGTTATAGATTTGTCAGCGGTTTCATTGCTGACAGCTGATGGGGGAAGGTGTGGTAGGGAGTCCTAGCCACAGGATTTAGAATGTCCAGACAGTTGCACATGATACTGAGGTGGAATATGCAGGGAACTGTTGGTTCTGTCATATCTGGTGGGAATGGGGTGCTGGGACAGGGGTGCACAGGTATCAGGCCTTGACTAATAGCCTGAGGTCCTGGTTCTCTAACCCTCAGGTTGAGGGCAGGTAGGGAAGGTTTGAAGCAGAGCAAGAAGGTGCCATGTCTCAGATTTTAATAGGCTCCCTGTGACTGCAGAGTAGAAGACAGACTAGGTGTGCATGAAGGCTGGGAGATATGAGGGGAATTTCTGCAATGATCCATGTGTATGTTAGTGGGGGCTACACCTCAGTGGTGGCTGTGAAGGTAGGGATAGAGCTGCCCATGTTTTTTTTTTATCATATTTTTAAATATCATATATTTAGGTGGTTTACAATGATGTGTTGTCCATATTTTATGTAATGGAGAATGAGGGACTCAAAGAGGTAGGCTGATAGGAAGAATCAGGGAAGACCCCAGGTTTCTGGCTTTGTTAGGAAGGATGGATACCTCATCAGATAAAATGAGGAAGCAACTCTAGTTGTAGGGAGACTTTCCAAATGGAATAAGAAGAGTCTGTTTTTGTCCATGTCACAGATGTTCCAGAGATTCCCGAGGGTAGGTATCCCAGAGTTGTCAGGAAGGTGCAGTCCTACAAGTGAGATGCAGTGAGGAGGAAAGTGAACAGTTGGCCCTGAGCCCTGGCACTGGGCTTATAAAGACAAGGACAAATCTGAGTTTGTCTGAGGATCAGCATCTGGGGGAGGGACCCCAGGGAATCACTTTCACACAGAGTCTGGGTTTCAGGGGAAGGATCCAAGGTGGAGACAGCCATAGCACAGGGGCCTTGGGTTGGATTAGGTTAAAGCTGCAGGTAATATTTAGGCAGTATCATTTCTAGTTGGTGGTGGGGATGCCATTAGAGGACAAGGAGTGAGGGTGAAGGGCCCGAGTAGTAGGTCTCTGGGTTGGATACTGGGCTGGTGGTGATGGGCATCACCGAGAGAGGTGAGGAAGCAAAGTGTCTGTGTGACAGCAGGGTGTAGGTGTGAGAAAGTCTTCAGGCCAGGGTGGGAAGGAGATGGATATTGAGGATGGAAAAGCGATTAGCTGGGAGAGTCTCTAGACTTAGGGTGCAAGTGGGAGTGTGACTGGAGAGGTCTGTGTGCCTGGGCTTCACATGAAGAGAGAGGAAGGTGTTGACTGCTTGTGGGACAGTCCTCGCAGTGCAAAAGAGGGAGAGAGCTAAGGGGACATGAGGTCTCATGCAGGTGGGATGGCTAGAGAGGAAGCAAGAAACAGGGCCCTATGGGGAGACCTTCTGGGGTGTGCCTCCAGGGCTTGGGGTGGGCCCTGGGCTTAGAGGACTTTGGTGTTCAGGGGCAGGATTGACTGCATTAAATGTTGGATGCATTTGCCATTCACTGCCTGGACTCCATGTGCAGAGCGCCCTGTAAGGAGGTGAAGGAAGTGCCTGTGGTGTGGGCTGGGGTGTCTGTGATGCTGTCACCATGGAGGGGTCAGAGTTGTCAGGAAGGTGCAGTCCTACAAGTGAGGTGCAGTGAGGAGGAGAGTGAACGGTTGGCCTTGAGCCTTGGCACTGGGCTTATAAAGACAAGGACAAATCTGAGTTTGTCTGAGGGTCAGCATTTGGGGGAGGGACCCCAGGGAAATTGTCCAGCAGGATAGGGGTAGGGCCATGCATGGCAGTCCACAGTCTACGTGGTGATTTGTTTTCTGCTGTGTACTGGACACAGGGATCCGTGGTCATGAGGAGAGAGCAGGCACTGATGCCCCTAGGATGTATCTTGAGGGTGAGACATCTGGGAGGAGGCTGAGTGGGGACAGAGGTGTAGGGGGAGGGTGAAGGTCCTGGAGAGGGACATGCTTCAGTGGTTGTACCCAGAGGATATTAACTTGTGGAAGTGAGTGAGTGGTGATGAGTGGTAACACAGAGAGGCCAATGACATTTCAGGACAGTTTCATTGCTTACATTTTCTGAGAGGAGGCACACTGTGTAATCCAGGGTCATGTGGGGAATCACCAGACTTGGTTAGCAGGTGCGAGCACCAGTTTGGGGAAACCAGCGGTCAGAGTCTTTTTTGGATTTTCAGGGGAAATGTGGGGAGGGTTGGACAGAAGGCTTAGGGATGACTAGTTTGGATAATTCTGTGTACCTGGAGTACGGGAGCTGTCTCTAGCTGTCTGGTACCTGGCTCTGGACTGATTTAGGGCAGGGGAAATACTGACCTGGTGAGTGAGAGTTAGTTCAGGAGCTAGTTCAGAGTATGAGCTCTGGAAACAAGGGAGATGTGAACAAATTTGGCCTTAAGTTTAGCCCTGTAATTAATGGATGGCAAATAGATAAATACAGAATCCACAAAACTTAAGTTAAAACAAGAAGCTGTTCACGAACCAGACTCTTCTGATTTTGGCAGGACTGTGTGGTCTTCGAGGACGTGGCTGTATATTTCTCCCAGGAGGAGTGGGGCCTCCTTGATGAAGCTCAGAGACACTTGTATCATGCTGTGATGACAGAGAACTTGGCACTCGTGACCTCCCTGGGTAAGCTCTGTACACTCACCCAGTGTTCTGGGCTGTACTCTGTTCTACCCCTTTTCCCAGGGGCAGCTCTGTGCTCCCCACACAGACCTTCCTTTCCTGGTGTCCTGGTACGTGTGCTGTTGGTGCTGGGGCTGGATCATGTGTACAGTGTCACTGTTCTCCCCACAGAACCCTATCTCTTCCACTCTGAGAACTTGCACGACAGGGCTCAGGAGTCAGAAATCTAAATTTTATCTGAGACCCCCTCTGACCTGGCTTGTCCCTGGTAGGTTATCAGACTAGATGCTTGGGCTCTTGTTGCCCCAGGCCTTCCCCTCCTCTTGCTGACATTTCTTTCAGGCACCAACCAAGTTATGAATTTTGGGACCATTATTGCTTCTGCAGTCTCCCCTGTGAAGCTGTTAGAATTTTAGCATGTCAGATGTCCTGTGTTGAATTTCTGGACATATGCTGGCCCCTCCTTTTTCTGTCTTTCATGTAGGACTGGTGTCTTTCTGATGCCACATCAGTGCTCACCTGGTGCAGGAGGGAGGACCCTGGGTGCTTGATAGTGTGGTCATTACTGCATCTATGCCAGGAGACACTCAGAATTACCCAGGCTCGGTGTGAGGTCCTGGGAAATGGTGCCATGTCAGAACTGGGAACTTGTTCTGTGTTCACCACTGATTGATGCTATGACCGCTGGCCATACCTCGTTTCTTCCTTTTCTTCCCAATTTTTATTTCTTCTGTCACCCTCCAGCCACACCTTTGTGACCCTCACTTGTCACATGTTCCATATCACTGCTCTATATGTAAGATGTCCTGAGGTCTGCATGTATGTATCCTTAAATAGTGCTAGAACTTTAGCATCTCCTTTGTATCAGATGTTTCAAGGTCTGGGTACCATCTTTGTCATATTGCTCACCTGTCACCCATAGCTATGGGTGTGGTGGAGGCCCTTTGCAGAGGACTGTTTTGGAGGCCTGCTATGGGTCTGAATGTTTGTGTCTCCACACATTCCATGTGTTGAAAACTTCATGCCCAAGGTGGCAGTATTAGGAGATGGGGTCTTTGGGGTGATTAGGTCGTGAGGGCAGAGCCTTTAAGAATGAGGTTCAGTTCAGTTCAGTTGCTCAGTCATGTCCAACTCTTTGCGACCCCATGAATCACATCACGCCAGGCCTCCCTGTCCATCACCAACTCCCGGAGTTCACTCAAACTCATGTCCATCGAGTCGGTGATGCCATGCAGCCATCTCATTCTCTGTCGCCCCCGTCTCCTCCCGCCTCCAATCCCTCCCAGCATCAGACTCTTTTCCAATGAGTCAACTCGTCGCATGACGTGGCCGAAGTATTGGAGTTTCAGCTTTAGCATCAGTCCTTCCAATGAACACCCAGGACTGATCTCCTTTAGAATGGATTGGTTGGATCTCCTTGCAATCCAAGGGACTCTCAAGAGTCTTCTCCAACACCACAGTTCAGAAGTATCAATTCTTCGGCGATCAGCTTTCTTCACAGTCCAACTCTCACATCCATACATGACCACGAGAAAAACCATAGCCTTGACTAGATGGACCTTTGTTGGCAAAGTAATGTCTCTGCTTTTTAATATGCTATCTAGGTTGGTCATAACTTTCCTTCCAAGGAGTAAGCGTCTTTTAATTTCCTGGCTGCAGTCAGCATCTGCAGTGATTTTGGAGCCCCCCAAAAAAAAGTCTGACACTGTTTCCCCATCTATTTCCCATGAATGAGGTTAGTGCCCTTTTAAAAGGGGCCCCCACTGAGACTTCCCTGGTGGTCCAGTGGTTAAGACTTCACATTTCCAGTGCAGAGTGCCTGAGTTAGATTCCTGTTGGAGGAACTAAGCTCCCACATGATATGCAGCTCAGCCCAAAAGATTAAAAGAAAAGGAGGGGACCCCACAGAGCTTCAAGGCTCCTTCCACCATGTGTGAGGACACAATGAGAAGTCTGTGACTTAGAAAAATGCATACTGGTCTCTGGGTTCCATCCTCTAGAAATGTGAGAAATTAACCTCTGTTCATTATAATTCAGTCAGCTTATAATTTTATCATAACATCCCCAATGAACTGAAAGAGTAACTCTTCCTTCAGTCTTTACCTGTTGACAGGACTGTCTCATCATGGGAGCTCCCCAGGTCCATCTCTGCACAGCAGATCTTCTCTTTGGTTCTGGTCTTGGGTGTGTGATACACACATATTTCTGATGGGGCTGTCCTTTCCATCAAAATCAACATGCACTTTACTAGCATCTATCTGGTTACAGGTTATTGGCATGGAGCCCAGGGTGAGGAGGCCTCTTCTGAGCAAGGTGTTTCTTTAGGGATGTCAGAGGTCAGGACTGCAAAGCCAGATCCATCCTCCAGGAAGGCCCAGCCCAGTGACATGTGTGGCCCACTCTCCAGAGATCTTTTGCCCTTGCCTGAGCATGACGGAATGTACCCTGATGAAGGACTGTACATTTGTGGAGCAGACCTTTTCCAGCACCAGAAGGCAATTAGAGACAAACTTTGCAGAAGGGCTGAGGGTCAGCCTTCATTTGTGACCAACAGCAGTGTTCACACAGGAGAGAGGACCTTGACCTGCAGCGGAGATGAGAAGCCCTTCCCAGGCAGCACAGGCCTTCTGCAGCAGCTGGCCCCTCATGGTGTGGGGCAGCCACATGGGGACACTGAGTGCCAGGAGGCCTTTGGTCATGAACAGAGTGATTACAGGTGCACTCAGTGTGGGAGAGCCTTCAGCCGAAAACAGATACTTGTTGAGCACCAGAAAATCCACACTGGAGTAAGGCCTCATGAGTGCAGCATATGCGGGATGGCCTTCATTAGAAAGTTTCACCTTGTTCAGCACCAGAGAATCCACACTGGAGAAAGGCCTTTTCGGTGCAGCGAATGTGGGAAATGTTTTAGGTACAACTCCACGCTCATTAGTCATCAGCGAGTTCACACTGGATTAAGGCCTTATGAGTGTAGCAAATGTGGGGAATTCTTTAAGTACAATGCCAACTTCATGAAACATCAGAGAAAGCACAATGGAGAAAGGCCTTTTGAGTGCAGAGAATGTGGAAAATTCTTTAGGTATAACTATAGACTAATAAGACATGGGAGAGTTCACACTGGAGAAACTCCTTATAAATGCATTGAATGTGGGAAGTTTTTTAGGTACAGCTCCACATTCACTAGACATCAGAGAGTTCATACTGCAGAAAAGCCTTATAAGTGTAATGAATGTGGGAAATTCTTTAGGTACAATTCCACACTCATTAAACACCAGAGAGTTCATACCGGAGAAAGGCCTTATGAGTGCAGTGAATGTGGAAAATTTTTTAGGTACACGTCCACCCTTATTAGACATCAGAGAGTTCATACTATAGAAAGGCCTTATGAGTGCAGCTTGTGTGGGGAACACTTTAAGTACAAATCCAGACTCATTAAACATTGGCAAAATCACACCGGAGAAAGGCCTTATGAGTGCAGTGAATGTGGGAAGGCCTTTAGGTACCACTGCAGACTCATTAGACATAAGAGAGTTCACAGTGGAGAGAGGCCTTATGAGTGCAGTAAATGTGGGAAATTCTTTCGGTACAACTCCAACCTCATTAAACATTGGAGAAATCACACTGGAGAGAGGCCTTATGAGTGCAGAGAATGTGGGAAAGCCTTTAGCCACAAGCATATACTTGTTGAGCATCAGAAAATCCACACTGGAGAAAGGCCTTACGAGTGCAGCAGATGTCACAAAGCCTTCATTAGGAAGTCCCACCTTGTTCATCACCAGAAGATTCACACTGAAGACACTATGAGTGCTGTGAATGTGGGGAACTCTTTAGATACAACTCCAACCTCATGAAGCAGAGTTCAGTGGTAGAGACCTTATGAAGGGGCCTGCTGTGTAGCACAGGAAACTATTCAATATCGTGTAAGTTATAATGGAAAATAGGAAAGAATTTTATATATAAACTGAATCATTTTGATATATGCCTGAAACACTGTAAATCAACTATGCTTCAATTAAAAAACAAAAGACCATATAAGTACAGAAGCTATGGTAAATGAAGTACTACTCCAAACTCCTAACTCATAGGTGCTGGAGAAGCCCCTATGAGTTTTGTTGGGCTATGTTCACTTCTGAGTACAGCAAACATGGAAAGTTATTTTGGTACAGCTCCCCACTTTAGACATCAAGAGTTCATACTAGAGGCAAACCTTTTCAGTGAATGTAAGTTTTTAGCTTAAACTCCAACCCGATTACATGTCAGTGATTTCACAATGGAGAAAGACCTTAGTGCAGCAATTATGGACATATGTTCTGCCAAAACTTCTACCTCATTCAGCACCAAAAAGTTCACACCAGAGGGAGTATTGCAAATGGAGAAAGGTTAGCAAGTTGCCCTAATCTATCCCTGAGAACGTCTTTTTTTTTGATGGTAGTAAAATACATCTAACAACGCTGGGATTCCCTGGTAGCTCAGCTGGTAAAGAATCTAAAGAATCTACCTGTAATGCAGGAGACCCCGATTTGATTCCTGGGTTGGGAAGATCTGCTAGGAAAGGGATAGGCTACCCACTCCAGTATTCTTGGGTTTCCCTGGTGGATCAGCTGGTAAAGAATCTGCCTGCAATGCAGGAGACCTGGGTTCGATCCCTGGGTTGAGAAAATCCGCTGGAGAAGGGAAAGGCTACTCACTCCAGTATTCTGGCCTGGAGAATTCTATGGACTTTATAGTCCATGGGGTTGCAAAAGAGTTGTACATGACTGAGCGACTTTAGGGCTTCCCTGATAGCTCAGTTGGTAAAGAATCCTCCTTCAATGCAGGAGACCCCGGTTTGATTCCTGGGTCAGAAAGATCTGCTGTAGAAGGGATAAGCTACCCACTCCAGTATTCTGGCCTGCAGAATTCCATGCACTGTATAGTCCATGAGGCTGCAAAGAGTCAGACACAAGTGAGCGACTTTCACATGTAACAAAATTTACCCTCTACCTTTTAATGTTCAGTGTAGTGTGTTTAAAAATTAGTATCTAGTCTCCAGAATTCTTTTTCATCTTGCAAAAATGAAACTCTGTACCCGTTAAACAACATCTCTCTCTTCTCCCTCCCTACCCTCCTGTCTACCTCTGTTTTACATTCTTGTCTATAAATTTGATTTGATACTTTGCATAAGTGTAATCATACATTTTTTCATCTCTTTACAGCTGGCTTATTTAGCTTAGAATAATGTCCCCATGTTGAAGCATTTGTGAGCATTTTCTTCTGTCTTGAGAAGGAATCAGAATTGACCTGCCTAAAACATGGGGAAGGGTGCTGATTGTCGATACAAGTTTGTCTGATATGAGACATTTAGAGAAACAGGAGATCCTGATTTTATATGGAACATATGTTAATAGCTTTACTGAGGTATTGGCATACTCAATTTATTAAAATTGTAAACTGTATTTTCACATAGGTATACACAGTGGGACTATCACCAAAGTTGTGATAATGAACATGTCCATAATTTACAGTTTCCGTTAGCACCAACCCTACCCAAGTTGCCATCTCCAGGTAGACATTGTAGTTTACATTTTCTAGAATTTTATATAAAAGAAATCCTACAGGTATTCTTATATGCATTTTCACTAAGTTCATAAATATATTTTTTATTATATGTGTGCAAAGGAATGACATCAAATAAAAATAAGCAAGGCTTTCTTATGTATTAGAGGTGCATTGTTTGTAAGCAAATGTGGGTGGTTTTTTGTTGTTCTCACTATCACTGAAAATGTTATTTAAAGTGGGAACTGAAGTTGAAACTAAACTGAAATTCAGTTTTGTATGAATTCTTTATGAATAAAAAATTTTGAACCTTTTGCATCATACACAGCTTCCACTGACATTTTTCTAGATTTTTCTCTTCTTGAATTTTCTAGTGTCCTTATCCTACATCTTTGTGTCATAAAAGTTCTTAGGGAATTTTTGCGGTGAAATACACAACATAAACTTTATCATTTCACTATTTTAAGTATTCAGTTCCATGATATATTGGGATTTCCAGCAAAACAACCCATCAGTGTGTGTGTGTGTGTGTGTGTGTGTGTGTGCATACTCACACATGCATTTGTATAGAGACAGAAAAAAGAAATATATATATATTTAAATTTATTAATTTTATTTGGCCATGCTGGATTTTCCTTGCTGTGTGTGCTGCTGCTGCTAAGTCGCTTCAGTCGTGTTCGACTCTGCGACCCCATAGACGGCAGCCCACCAGGCTCCTCTGTCCCTGGGATTCTCCAGACAAGAACACTGGAGTGGGTTGCCATTTCCTTCTCCAATGCGTGGAAGTGAAGTCCCTCAGTCGCGTCCCTCTTTTCGCGACCCCATGGACTGCAGCCCACCAGGCTCCTCTGTCCACGGGTTTTCCCCAGCAAGAGTACCGGGGTGGGTTGCCATTGCCTTCTCCGCTGTGTGTGCTTTTTCTCTAATGAGGGTTCGGGGGGGGGCTACTCTCATTGCAGGGCTTCTCATTGCTGTGACTTCTGACTGTGGAGCATGGGCTTTAGGCCAGCAGGCTCAGTAGTTGTGGAGAAAGGGCTTAGTTGCCCTGTGATGTGTGGAATATATCCAGACCAGGAATCAAATCCATATTCCCTGCATTGGCAGGTGAATTCTTAACGAGTGGACCAGCATGGAAGTCCGCCTTCCTGTCTTGCCCATCATGGCCCTGTCTTTAATCTTTGCTTGCTTTACCCTGACCTACCACAGTGAAAGTTATAAATTGAATCTAATGCTTAGGCTACATGTATTTGCAGAGCAGCAGGACACCATTTATTAGACCTGAACTATGGATGGATGCACTGTGTGTCTGCGCGACAGCCTAGTTGTTGTCGATCCGTCGTGTCCAACTCTTTGTGACCCCATGGACTGCAGTATGCGAGGTTTCCCTGTCCTTGAACATCTTCCAGAGCTTGCTCAAACTTATGTCCATTGAGTCTATGATGTCATCCAACCATCTCATCCTCTGTCGTCCCCACGATACAGCCTGGTATCTTGTGCCTACTTGGTTTTGTAGGTATGGGGACCATCTGAAATATTGTCTCTGTACCTCTCGTGATCGGCACAGAGTATACTACACGCAAATCTGGATGCATCGCCTTTCAGACGCGTGAAACCCCGCCCCAGTACTCAGAGCCTAGGGACACCCCTTCCGGCAACCCTCTAATAAAGGCTGAACTTTCCCAGAGGTGGGCAGCACCGCCTCTTGCCAGGGCCTGGAACTCCGTAAACTACATTACCCGGAAGGCAGTGCGCCGCCTCCTGCAGCACAGAATCAATGAAGGATCAGAAGAGAGGCACTTTGGTTCTAAAGGACCGCATCTGGGCGGGCCTTCAGGCGTCAACCGCAAGTGACTTTCTGTGAACTCAGTTCACATTTGGTGAAATCGGTTCCCTAGCGGTGATCTTGGGAACCTGGGCCGCCTTGAGGTATAGCGAGCTGGGTAGGCGTTGGTACAGCTGTCCTGAGGCGGATCTGAGGCTCAGCGTGGGCTCCATTCGGCCAGAATCTGTCTCCGGGCTGGAACAGGAGCCACCGTGCCCAGGCCCCTTCTTCGCCTACCGACTCGGCTGGGACGGCTGCGTTGATGAGTACAACTGAGGTAAATGCTTTGACCTCTGGGCCCCTCGGCCAGCTGTGTTTTTTTAAAATTTATTTTGCTGTCGCTGCGCTGGCCTTTCTCTAAGGGCAGGGAGTGGGGTCTACTCTCCATTGTGGTTCTCAGGCTTCTCGTTGCAGAGCCGGGGCTCTAGGGCTTGGGCTCAGTAGTTGTGGCTCCCCGGCTCTAGAGCACAGGCTAATTATTTGTGACACAGAGGCTTAGTTGTTCTGCAGCAGGTGGGATCTTCCCGGATCAGGGACGGAACCCACGCCTCCTGCATTGGTAGGTGCTCCGATTCTACCATTGAGCTATTGAGGAAGCCCCTGGTGCCTCAGACGGTAGAGTTGGCTTGCAGTGCCAGAGACCCAGGTTCGATCGCTGGGCCTGGAAGATCCCCTGGAGAAGGAAACGCCTGGGAAACCCCATGGACGGAGGAGCCTGGCAGTCTACAGTCCATGGGGTGGCAAAGAGTCGGACACGACTGAGTGACTTCACTTTCACTTTCAACTCTTCATTTTTAAAAAATGTTTTCTTTTTATTCATATATTTGGATGCACCAGGTCTTCTTTGTGGCATGCAGGTTGAGGCATGTGGCTGGGATCCTGACCTGGGATCCAGCCAGGGACCCCTACATTGGGAGCACAGAGTCCTAGTTACAGGACCACCAGGGAAGTCCCTCAGCCAAGTCTTACCATTCTGTGGTACCTTCGTCCTTAACAGTGTTTTCTTACAAGTGTCATATATTTGTTTATTGTTTCCCCAAATGGTTGGTTTTCCACATATAGAAATATGAGGTGTGTAGAAAAAAATTTCAGAGAACCTCCTAGTAAAGTTCAATAGACAGCTCTAAAATTAATATTCATTCTCTTCTCAAGCCAAGAAATTCTATATAGGGACTTTCCTGGTGGTCCAGTGGTAAATTGTCTGCCTTGCAATGCAGGGGAGGAAGGTTTGATTCCTGGTTGGGAAATTAGGAGGCTTCCCTGGTGGCTCAGATGGTAAAGAATCTGCAGTGTGGAAGGCCCAGGTTTGATCCCTGAGTCTGGAAGATCCCCTGGAGAAGGGCATGGCAACGCACTCCAGTATTCTTACCTTGAGAATCCCATGAACAGAGGAGCCTGGCAGGCTACTGTCTGTGGGGTTACAAAAAGTCCACACGACTGAAGCAACTTAGCACACATACACACAGGGAACTAAGATCCTACATGCCTCAGAGCAGCTAAGCCCATGAGCCACAGCTACTGCGCCCACATGAGGTAACTCAAGAGTTCCTGAACCATATAGAAAAGATCCAGCATGATGCAGTGAAGATCCCTAGTGTGGCAGTTAAGACCTGATGCAGCCAAATTTAAAAAAACAAAAAAGAAATGCAGTATAAATAGGATTCCAGAAGCTGCATAAATGTGGGTGTTCTTCTAAAACAATTATCCCGTCCCTCAAAAGTTAAAGTATTATCTCTTTTCTTTCATGGAAGCATTTCCTTGCTTTTCTTGATAATTTTGCCAGCTATGTGGAAATTACTCAAGGACTATGGCTTACCATCACTCCGTTGTTTTAAAACTCTTTTCTGAGTGGAATCACATAAATATGATGTGTTTTATTCATTTGCACAACTTGGCATGACTTTATCCATGTTTTCATAGCTCTTCATTTATTTTCCTTTTTTGTGCAGTATTCTGTAGTATGAACATATGAGGACAATGTCCTTATAAATTCAGCTGTTGAAACTTCTTTTGTTTTTGTTTTGTTTTGGTATGTAAACACTGCTACTGTAGATATACCTGCCATGTCTTCTGGGATATACCCAGCACACATTTGTGTAGCATATATGTTAAAATTATTATTTTACTTAAATGAACGTTTCCATTTTTAGTCTTGTTTTATTCCTTGTTACTATTTTTTTTTTTTAAATTCCTTGTCACTAATTTTAACTTAGTTCTTTGAATGGCTTGTTTATGCTTAATCTACCTGTAGTTAATTTTGCTACACACTTGTTATGGACTAGGTATATTTACAGTTTTACATTACATACCCACTTAGAGAGTTTTTGCTTTTTCAGTCATTGTACTCTTCTAATATTTATTATTTATAAGTTATTTAAGTTAAGTCTTTACTCTGGTGGTATCGGAAGAGAAAATGATGAAGATATTTTGTTAAAATATTTGTTATAAAGGGGACAAAGCGAATCATTTTAAGGATAATAAGTTACAAGGCTTTGAATCCATATCAAGATGTTTTAGAATCCAAGAAGACTTACAAATGATCTCTCTGATCATTGGTGGAAAAAAACCCGTATGGATTTATCAAAGAATATAAATAAAAACTACATGTTCTTTAATTCTGTTGTATAATGTAATAATAACTTCAAATCAGAGTTTAAAGCTGAAATTTTAAATCCAACGATTTTTAACATAATTGTTGGGGAATGTGTAATTTCCTCGGTTCTGTCTTGCCACAGCAAAAATTTGAAGCAGTGGATGGATTAGTGTTACAGCTTGGTGTTACAGCTCAGTTTTATTTGGCAAGCAAAGAAAAATACATCCTCAAGGCGTGAGAGCAGGCCGACCCAAAAAACACGAAGAGAAGCCAGCTGTTCAGTTTTGGCTCCTCTTTTTATATGTTTTTTCTCCTCCCCCGAGCCTGCCCTATGTAAATTGGGCTAGCCAGAAGGGCTGTTTGCTTTGCCTGAGGTTCTCACTCCTGTCCTCAGACCTTCCTTTGTTCTATTTTCGCAGGCTTTTCCCTTCTTCATCTTTTAGCCACCACCATTCTGGACTCCTTTTTCCTATTCTAACTACCTACATAACCAAAGTAAACTTTGAAAGGGAAGTATAAGAACTCCTGGTCACCTGTTGTGTTATTGACAAGGAAGAAACAGGAAAATCAAATGCAGGTGTCAGAGCTGTACATACAGGAAGACTTAATTTTTATATTTGTAGCCTAGGGTATAATAATGTTATATGACCTGCCACAACCATTTCCTCACCAACATGATTGCTTTCCTTTTGTCTCGTTGAACTTCAGTCACACTATCCTCATACATGGTACTCAAACACACTGCACATAACTCTGATAGACTTTTCACTTGTATTTTCCACTTCTGGAAAGCCTTTTCTCAAGACATCCAAATTACTTTATGGCAGAACTCCATAATATTTTGTGTCATCTTTTACATGCTTTATTTTATCCTTAAGTATTTCTCTTTGCCTTAAATATAAAATGTTTCACTCATTGATATTCTTTTTTGACTATGTTGCTGATGGAAATTAAAGTTACATGGCCCTGCTCTTTTCACAGGTTTCACATTGACCAGAATCTTTTATGGACTCTTCACCGATGAATGTCAGGTGTTCTGGAAGTGTTTTGCTGCTACTCTTCCTGGACCTGGTGTCTGGAGACCCTAGAGAAACCCTAAATCCAAATTTCCAAGTCCAGGCCAGAGGTTATATGGAGGGATTCCCATTTTTGGCAGCCAGTGGACTGAGATGTGAAAAGTTGTCTTAGGTACAGGGGTAGTCCATACAAATGCTTGAGCTTGTGATAGAGGTGGGAATGCTTTAGGACTTGTAGGTCTTTGTTAATGTCTGGTAAGAACAGAGAGCAAGAGGGCCAGAGTCGGGCCTAAACTGGTAGCCTGAGAAGTTGGGTTTCTGTTCTGAGAATGATGGCAGATGTGGAATTTTTGGTACAGAGGGGAAAAGTGATGTGATTTAGGTTTAAAGAGGCTGCCCCTGGCTGCAGAGTACACAATAGACTGGGGAAGAGGAAGACAGGCAGATAGCAAGGAGGCTATTGTAATCATCCAGATGAGCAGTAGTTGTGCCTAGACCAGACTGATAGATATGGAGGTAGGAGAAATATTTGACTCCTGAATTTGTTTTTAAAGTTTTAACAGTAGACTAGATTTTATAATGTGGAGTGAGTCACAGATGGCTCCAAACGTTTTTTTCCCTTTACATCTGGAAGGGTGGCAGTGCTATCAACTGAGATGGGGAAGTCAGCAAGCAGAGCCCCTTTCTGTGAGACGGTTAGGAATTGGGTCTTGTGTTGAGTCTCAGATGTTCCAGTGACTCCCAAGTATAAGAGACCAGTGGATGGCTGAACTTGCAGATCTAGAGTGCTGGGGAGTCTTCAGGATGCCATTAGGGGACAAGGGAAGGTGGGGGGCTGTTACAAAGGTCATCAGCAGGAAGATAGGGGGAGGGAAAGTCCAGCATGTGGTCCAGGTATTTATGGGATAGTGGTTATGAAATTGATGCAGAGGGAAAGCAAAAAAGGAGATGTGATACCAAAGTCAGGCTGGTGCTTATTGATCCTCCTGTATACTCACTTGGTTTTTGTGGTGGAATTTGGGGAGTTTATGATAGAATGTCAGATGAGTTTACCCAAGATCTGTCAGCTGGGTGTGGATTTTGAATGATTGTTATGTGAACAAAGATTGTAACTGTTGAAGAGACATAATGTGCAGTATGGAAGTGGAACCTGACCAGGGGTATTTAGATCTGTATGTTGTGACTGAGGATAAAGTCAAGAACAAGGTTTAGTGGGGAATCCTTCAGAAAAGGGCTAGGGAGCTGCCAGTGGAAAGTGGGTGTACAGTGGAGTTGTATTTGTCAGGCACTTTCTGAATGTTCAGAAGGGGATGAGAGGAACCAGGAGACATGCCAATTTTGTGAACCAGGTGGCAGTGATGAGGGTCAGATGTATAGTCCACTGAGTGATACGCTTGTGGGAAAGGTGTGTGAACTAACTTCCTGAGGTACTAGGAGTACTATTTGTGGGGTCCATTTCTAACCTGTCTGAGCTCCCTTGTCCTCATAATAGTCCCATGGTTTTATTCCTTCTGTGTCAGACACATATGTGTGATGGGGCTGTCCATTCTACCAAAATCTATGTGAAATTCCTCCTCATATCTCTGGTTTCAGGTTGTTGGCATGGAGTAAAGGTCAAGCAGAGAACTTCAGAGCAGAATGTTTCTGTAGAAGTGCCACAGAGAAGGAGAAGGAAATGGCAACCCACTCCAGTGTTCTTGCCTGGAGAATCCCAGGGATGTGGGAGCCTGGTGGGCTTCTGTCTATGGGGTCACACAGAGTCGGACATGACTGGAGTGACTTAGCAGCAGCAGCAGCCACAGAGAAATACCTCAAAGATAGATCTCTCCACCCAGAAGGCCTCTCCCTGGGAGATGTGTAGCCTGAATATAGAAGGTTGTGTGTGTGTAGCTGAGTACCTGGGAATAAACCCTGGCCAGACCCTGTGTGGGGCAGGTGTGAAATTTCAGCAGAACAGTGGAGGTAAACTCTTTAGAAGAGACGTGGGTAAGGCCTTTATGAAGAGATACACAGTCCATGCACTGTGGAAGGCTTTTATGTGCTATGAGGCTAGGAAGGATTTCCCTGGTATCTCTCACCATTTCCAGCACTAGATTAAACTGCAAAAAGACACTGAGTTTTTGGAACTTTCTCATAATGGACAAAGGCAGCATAAATGCCACGAATGTGGGAAAATGTCCCAGAAGTCCAAGCTTGCTCAGCACCAGAGAGTCCACACTGGAGAGAGGCCTTATGAATATGCTGAACGTGGGAAAGCCTTCAGCTATAAATATATACTTGTTTAGCACTGGAATGTCCACACTAGAGAAAGGCCTTATGGGTGCAGTGAATGTGGGAAAGCTTTTAGTGACAAACATGTACTTGTATGGCACCAGCGAATTCACACTGGAGAAAGGCCTTACAAGCGCAGTGAATGTGGGAAATCCTTCTGTCACAAATACAGACTTACTCAGCATCAGAGTCCATACTGGCGAGAGGCCTTATGAGTGCTGCGAATGTGGGAAAACTTTTACCTGTAAACCCATACTTTTTAAGCATCAGAGAATCCACACTGGAGAAAGGCTTTGCAAGTGCAGTGAATGTGGGAAAGTCTTTAGATGTAATTCCAACTTTGTTATACATAGGAGAATTTATACAGGAGAAAAGCCTTATGAAGGTATAGAGTGTGGAAAGCTATTTAGCCAAAGCTCCCAACTTGTACACCAGAGAACTCACACTGGAGCCAAGCCATATGAGTGTAGTGAATGTGGGAAAAGCATCACCACTAAAAGCAAACTTGTTCAGCACCAGAGGGTTCACACTGGAGAGAGGCCTTATGAATGCAGTGAATGTGGAAAAGTCTTTAGGTTCATATCCAGCCTCAGTAAACATAGAAGAGTTCACACTGGAGAAAGACCTTACAAGTGTAGTGAATGTGGAAAGTTCTTTAAGCAAAGCTCCCACCTTAAAGTCCACTACAAAATTCATACTTGAGCAAAGACGTATTACGAGTGCAGTGAATGTAGGAAATGTTTTAGCCAAAACTCTACTCTCATTATGCATCTGAGTTCACACCAGAGAAAAACCAAACAAGTGCACTAAATGTGGAGAAGTCTTTAGCCAAAACACCCAACTTAATTAACACCAAAAAGTTCACGCCACAGAAGTGCAGTGCCAGCACAACAAGTGGGGGAATACTTTCTGTCAAATGTGTGCTCTAACTGAGCACCAGAACCTAACAGCCCATAGAGTAATGTAGTGAAGGTAACAAAGCTTTGAGCTGAAGGTATAACCTCGTTTGTCATCTGTACGCTCATACCAGAGAAAGGCCTTCAAATGAGATGAAGAGAGAAGCGAATGAGCTGTTGCCTTAGGTAATACATCTTACTGAACTGGCTCTGTGAGGGACTTCTCAACTCTAAGTTGAATGCCATCTGTGTGCACAGCCCTAATTGGAGATAGCCTGTGGGCACCCAGTTCCTAGGAAACTTTGAGGAGCTAGGCTGTACTTTGTGACCTCTCAGGGCCCTTGACAGACCTCATGTCATTCCTTACCTCTACCAAGTGGCAGATCCTTATACTGGACATCTACCAAGTGGCAGATCCACATACAGTGAGATCAGTGTAGGTAGACCTTTGTCCCCTAGAGGGAAGCATAAGTGGCCTGAGGACTTGGGTGATGTCATGCTCTTAGGTCCTGTCAACTGCATAGGACACAACCTAAGCAGCTTTTCTAGTCTGGGTTCTGCTGGAAGCTCATAGAGGTTTACATTATTTGGTGGTATTGGATCATTTTATGCTCAGGATGGATTTTCTAGCTCCAAGTCACCCTTTGGGGAACTGCCTCATTTTGCACTACTTGTGTAAAAATAAAGACTATTGTTTAACACAACATGCGTCTTTGGTTTTATTCACTTTGAGACTGCTGTTAAGAACCACATTGGACTATCAGGATGAAGAGGAACAAGTTTTGTGGGTGTTCCAAACTTTGTGTACTTCAGTGGGAATGATAATGGCAGAGAACAGTATTCAGTCTAGTTTGATCTAATTTACATTGTTGTCCAAGGCCTCCTGGGGTAGACTGCAGGGTTCTGTAGGACTAATGTGACCAGATATTAGAATTTTTGGTAGGTCTTCAGGTCACCCTGAGATGAAGATAGTTGTGAGCAGCACCAGTGTTTTTTTTTGGAGCTGCATAAGTTGTCTTTTCACATGGGATGTCACATCATGCCCCCAGTATTGTTCAAGGGAAGAAGTTCCCTAGGTCCAACCATAATAGAGCCACATGCCATAATGTCCACAACTTGGGGCTGGTGTTGGCTGAGTGTTAGGTTACAGACATTGGGTGGGAATCATAATTGTTACAGAAACAGGCATGGAGTTAATAGGAACTGAGAGACTAGAAAACAAGAAGGGACACACCTTTTCTAAAACTGCATCCACAAATGTTCCCGTGGCTGTTTATGATAAAGTTTTTGCAAAAATTCTCAGGTGTTACAGAACTTCTTTTGGCATCACATAGCATCTGCAAATCGTTTATCTAAGGCCATTACTGCACAGTGAAGACAGTGGGGAATGACAGCAGAAATCCTGTAGTCCAGGTTTGTGATTTTTAGGACCCAGACAGAGTTCCTGGATAACTTTGGTTGCTCACCAGTCTTCATTGCTACTGTGACAGAATCCCTCCCATGAGACCAAGAGAGATAATGGATTTGAGGTATGATTGCGAGAGTTCTCCTTTTCCAAAAAGATTCAGATTTTTATGTGAAGTCAATTTTTATCCAAATTTAATTGAGCTTATGTTTAGTTGGTCTGCACTGAATAGAACATCTCTAAATTGTCCAACTTGGTAAGTTTCAACCATTCATGGAACCATCATCATAACAAATATCCATCACTACCCATAGAGCGCCTATGTGTGTAGTGAATGTGACAAAGCTTTGAGCCAAAGGTCTAACCTCATTTGTCACCAGTATGCTCATACCAGAGAAAGGCCTTCAGATTAGATGAGAAGAGAAGCAAATGAGCTGTCTCCTTAGTTAATACATCTTACTGAACTGGTTCTGTAAGGGACTCCTCAACTGTAAGTTGAATGCCATCTGTGTGCACACCCCTAGTGTGAAGATGGCCTGTGGGTACATCTCCAATTCAGTAACTCAGTGTTTTCCAGAACTTTAATATCACTGGAGTGTTAATGTTTACTTTTTTATTTGTCATTTTCTTTCTACATGCATAGTTACTTTAAGAGTCATCCAAGTTGCCAATGTGAATAATTTTTTTCTGATAAATATATTATTTGGATAGACCATCGTTTAACTCTTTATCCATTCATCTGTTAAAGGATGGGGTTTTGTGGTTTGTTTCCAGTTTGCCTGCCACAAGTAAGCAAACAAGTAAATAAAATCCTTTATATGAACACTTGGTTTCATATTCTAAAACGAATGACTCCCCATTTGCATTCCCATTGACAGTATTCAGTTCCCCTATATTCCTCACAAGTAGTTGGTTGTTATGGTTAGTATTTTGAGTATTACCTGTTTTAAAAGTGTAGAGACTATTATCTGATTGCATTTCCCTACTAATTCATGATGTTGGACATTTTTGTTTTCATTTGCCAAATAATCTGAGAAGACTAATAAGTGTGTTGGAACTTCAGTTTTCTTCAGTGAATGACTTTAGTTGTCTAGGTTCTCATAACATTAGTCACCTCTTTATACTCCTAATAATTAACATACTTGACACACATAAAAATATTTACTTATTTTTACATAGGACACTTAGCCCCACCCTGCCTCATTTAACTTTTAAATAATTCAAAGTGTATTTCCAGACATTGACACTTTTTCATAATTTCCATAATTTGATCTATAACAAGAATCTCCTGCTTTCTGAAAGTTTGGATTACATCACTTGGGTTTTATAAAAGACATGTTAGTACATGTTTTCATGAAATCCAAAGAAACTTCTGAAGTATTTTAATCACTTTTATGAAAAAAGCCATAACACCATATTAATGGCTGTTCATTGAGAAAACTGAAGTGGTGTGTCAGAATTTTGAGAAAGAAGGGAATACTTCTGCTTTATGACATCTCAGTTTATGAAACATTTCCTGGGAAAGTTGTTCATTGGGATAGCAGGAGCAATCTGTAATTAAGCCCAAGTCACTAAACTGTATTCATTTTCTATGGCTGCTATAATGAATAACCACAAAGTTGATGGTTTCAGACGAAACATTATGAATCATTTTAGTCTTCTGGACGTCAGAAGTCTAAGTCACTTTCACAGGGATAAAGGCAAAGTGTGACTAGGGGCTTGGTTTCTCTGGAGTCTCTAGGAATGAATTGTTGGCTTTGCCTTTTCCAAAGTCTAGAGCTGCATTCCTTGTGTTTGAAGGCTGAAGACCACTTCCTTCTTCAAAGACCAGCAGTGCAGCATTTCAGTCATCAAATCGCCTTCCTCTACCTGTCTTTTATGAGGACACTTTGGAATACACCTCCGGACAAACAAACTTTTGGGGTAATCTCATCTCCAAATCCCTAATCGAGTTGGCAAACTCTCTGAACATATAAAGTAATATTTATGAGCTCCAAAGATGAGCACCCAGTTGTCTTTGGGGAATATTCATCAGCCTGCCACTTTGAGTTTAGTCCTTCAAAGTGTGTTTGTTTTCAGGTATATGCATTGCAATAGTGCAAAATATTACTTGTAGGTGTGTATCATAAATGTCTTTGACCTCTAAGTATGTATGACCTCATAATTTTTCCAAAATATTGCCGTTACTAAGTCCTGTACCTCTACCACCTTCTCAATTTCACACTGACAAGTTCTTAAAATTTTAGAATGCCTGATGCCCTGTGTGGCACGACTCCCTAAGCGTGCTGACACCTCCTTTTTCTGTCTTTGAGAAGAGTGGTTCCACGGATATCTGGGTGCGTCCCCTTTAAGAAGCGTGAACCCCGCCAGTAACTCGGAGCCTTGGGAAACTGCTTCCCAGCCACCCACCTGGGTCAGGCGGACTTTTCCTGGACATCTGGAGCGCCGACCCTAGCCATGGCAAACATTGATGTTAACTACATTTCCCTGAAAGCAAAGCGCAGCGTCTGTGTCACTGGGCCAATGAAAACCCAGGAGTAAGCCACTTCCGTTCTTTAAGACGGCGTCTGGGTGGGTCTTCCGGCCGGTACCGCGGGCGACATTTTTAAACTCCAGCCTGATTTCGTGTGTAGAACTTCGGAACTTGGCCAGCCTGAGGTAAAGGAAGGCAGGAAGGCGCTGTGCCCGCTGCTCTCAAGAGGGTCTGAGGCTCTGCGCGGCGCCATCCGGCCTTACTCTTGACTTGGGGCCGAGACAGGCGCCGCGGTGCCCGGGCCCCACCTTCGCCCTCAGACTCCGCTGTGACGGCCGTGCTGACAGATCCGCTTCAGGTAAACGCTGCGCCCTCCGAGCTCTCAGCCAACCCCTCTCATTCTGCGGTATTTTTGTTCTCTTTCAAGTGTCCTGTGCATGTTTTTATTTCTTTCCCAAAACCTCGGTTTTTCTAATTTTGAAATATGACCTGCTTGGGGGAAAATAAATGCTTCTGACCTACGTGCAGTTGAAAAGCCAGCTGTTATTAATAGCCGTTCAGTGCTCAAATCAAGAAATGAGGTACAAGTAGGACCCAAAAGCCGCCTGTGGAGGTCCTTCCAAAACTATTGTTCCGTCTTCCAAATGTTAAGATGTTGTCTTTTGTTTCAGGTGAGCATTTTTTTGCTCTCTTGATTGTTTTACTTCTTTGATGTCGCTAGTGGTAGAACCTACCTGCCAGTGCAGCAGACATAAGTGACGTGGGTTCCATCTCTGGGTCAGGAAGATCCCCTGGAGGAGGAAATGGCAACCCACTCCAGTCTTCTTGCCTGGAGAACCCCATGGACGGAGGAGCCTGGTGGGCTACAGTCCGTAAGGTCTCAAAGAGTCGGACACGACTGAGCCACTTAGCACACACGTATAGTTTTGCTAGCTGTGTGGAACATATTTGACGACCGTAGTTTCCCTTTGCTCAGTTGTTTTAGAACTTTTACAATTGAAATCATATAAGTATTAAGTGTTTTTGTTTTCATTTGGAGAAGATGGTGTGACTTCACCCATCTTTTCATGTCTATCCGCTAATTTTCTTTTCTTTTGCAGTATTATATAGTGAGTGTACCGTCTATGGGGCTTCTGAGGTGGCGCTAGTTGTAAAGAATCCACCTGCCAGTTCAGAAGACCCAAGAGAAGCAGGTTCGATCCTTGGATGTGGAAGGTCCCTTGGCACCCTATTCCAGTATTGCCTGGAGAATCCCATGGACAGAGGAGCCTGGCGGGTTACAGTCCATGGTGTCACAAAGAATCAGACAGGACTGAGTGACTGAGCACATACATTATATGAGTAAGATGTCTTTATAAAATCAGCCGTTGAAGGCTTTTTTTGTCAGCTTTCTATATTTATAACCATTGCTATTCTAGCCATAACTTCTTTGCGTTATGTTGTGTGTTAAGGACATATCTGTCTAGCATATATGTTAAAATTATTATTGTATTTAAATGAATATTTCCACCTTTTGATCTTATTTTGCTCCATCTTACTAATTTTAACTTAGTTCTTTGAATAAGAAGATTATACTTACTTTTAATGGATCCCGTAGCTGTATTTTCACACTCTCTTTTTGCATTATGCCTACTTAACAGTTCTACAGTATACAACCATTTAAGAGTTTTTCTTCTTTTCAGTGATTGTACTCTGCTAATATTTATTTCACTGTTATGTGATGCTCCTCTGGTAGTATTGAAAGAAAATGATTAACTTATCTTGTTAAAGCACTTGTTTTAAAAGGGGAATTAAATGAATCATTGTAACATTAAAAACTTATAATGCTGGGAATGCTTACCAAGATACTTAGAACCCAAAAAAGGTATTTTCGTGTCTATTTAAAGAGGATTGAACAGAGATCAGGTCATATGGGTTCTTTCCTTTGTCTTAAGTTTAAAGAGTCATCAGTGATGTACAGTTTCTCAAACTGTTGGAAGCCAAGCACTTTGATTCTAGCAATAACTCCTTTCTCATGGATTAATTTTCTGGAGCCATTTTCTTCTTGTAATTCTCTCTCTTTTTTTTTTGTTTGTGGTTGCACTGCTTGGCTTGTGGAATCTAGGTTCCCCAACCAGGTATAGAACCCGGGTCCACTGCAGTGAAAGTGTCACATTCTAACCACTGGGCAACCAGAGAATTCTGAGATTCATTTTCAAAGCGAAGTTAGTGGTGTTTCCATTCTCTGCAGCAGGAGAAAAAAGCTTGTAGGAAGTTAAAGATAATCTGTTTGGACATTTATGGGAAAAAAAACTGGATATATTAAAGAATATAGTTCAAGTCTAAGTTTTTTAAAAAATAATTTTTAAGATAACCAAAGTAAAATTGGAAAAGGAGTATAGGAACTCCTGTCCAAATGTTGGGTCCAACTACAAGCTGCTGCTGCTGCTGCTGCTAAGTCACTTCAGTCGTGTCCGACTCTGTGTGACCCCATAGATGGAAGCCCACCAGGCTCCCCCGTCCCTGGGATTCTCCAGTTGAAAAGTGAAAGTGAAGTCGCTCAGTCGTGTCCGACCCTTAGCGACCCCACGGACTGCAGCCTACCAGGCTCCTCCATCCATGGGATTTTCTAGGCAATAGTACTGGAGTGGCTTGCCATTGCCTTCTCCGAACTACAAGCTATGAGAGGAAAAAGTTATTATTGGCAAGGGAGAAATGGAAGAATGGAATCAAATGGCAATGTCAGAAAGAACTCTGCTTAATTTTTATATGCATGGCTTGGGGCTATAATAGCCCTACATGACCTGCCACAAGCATCTCCTATCTAACCAGATACCTTACTCTTTGGATCACCAGGCTCCAGTCGTACTAGCCTCATGGAGCTACTCAGACACATCAGATATGAATATGATAGAGAGGCTTTGCACTTATTAGTCCCACTTCTAGAAAACCTTTTCTGAAGTCAGACATATGACCTATGGCACAACTCCATAACATTTTCTGCCCTCTTTATGCTTTAGTTTTCTGTTGAGTAATTTGTCTTCACCTGAAATATTAAATAGTTATCTCATTAATCTTTCTTGTCTATGTTGCTGATGGGAATTAAAGTTACATGGCCCTACTCTTCCCACAGGTTCCATGTTCAACAGAACCACTTATGGACTCTTCACTGGTGAGTGTTGGTGTTCTGAAAGATTTTGCTGCTGCTTTTCATGAACTTGGTGTCTGGATACCCTAGAGAAACCCTGAGTGCAGAATTCCAAATCCAGGCCAGAGGGTATATGGAAAGATTCCAAATTTGACAACCAGGGGACTGAAATGTGAAAGATTGTATGTATAGAGGTTACTGTGTCCAAATGCTTGAGGATGCAATTGAGATGAGTGTATTTTAGGACTGTTGGGTCTCTGTTTATGCAATAAGAACAGAGAACAAGGGAATCAGAGTCAGGGCTAGACTGGTAGCCTGTTAAGATGGGTTTCTGTTCTGAGAATGATGGCAGAAATGGGATTTTTGTAATAGAAAGGAAAAGTGATGTGACTTAAGTTTTAAGAGGGTGCCTCTGGGTGCAGAGTGCACAACACCCTGGTGGAGAGGAAAACAAAGAAACATAGAAGTGGTCTTAATTTTCCAGATGTGCATGGCTCTAGCTGCAGCAAAGTGGTGGATGTGGAGACATAAGAAATACTTGGTTTCTACATTTTTTTTTTTTAAGTAAAGGCTGATCAGATTTTCCAATGTGGAGGAGTCACACGCCTCCAAAGTTTTTTCCATTTGCATCTGGAAAGGTGGAAGTGCCATCCACTGATTTGGGGAAGTCTGGTAAGAGGACTTTTCAGTGAGAATATTAGGAATTGAGTTTTGGCCCTGTTAAGCCTCAGATGTTGCAGTGGCTTCCAAGTGTAGGAGACAAGTGGATGGCTGAACATGTAGATCTGGAGTAATGGGGAGGCTTTCGGATTTCATTAGGGGACAGAGGAGACACAGACAGACAAGGAAGAGGAGTGGTCATCAGCACGAAGGTAGGGGGAAGGGGAAGGCCAGTTGGTATGTCAGGTTTCTGTGGGGAAAAGCTATGATACTGACGCATAAGAAAAGCAGAAATGAGGTAAATTGATAGCAAAGTCATGCTGGTGCTTATTTCTTCTCCTCTGACTCACTGGGCTTTTGTGGTAGAACTTGGGAAGCTTGTGACAGAATGTCATAGCTTCGGTAGGCTGTGTCAAGTGGGTGTGGATTTTGAATGGGTGTTATATGAACAAAGATTGTAACTGTTAAAGAGACATAATGTGCATTATAGAAGTGGAATCTGACCAGAGATATTTAGATTATGTGTGTTGTGACTGAGATAAAGTCAGGATCAAGGCCTGTTGGGAAAGCCAACTTTGTGGTCCAGGTGGTGATGATGGGAGTCAGATGTCTGAGAATATCCACTGAGTGATATGGTATGCATATGGGGAAGGTGTGTAAACTAATTGACTGAGGGCTCTGTAGTAGGACTTTGAGAAGGGTGGGTTCAAGTTGTTGGTGTCTGGAGTGGATCACCTGGGGACTGTCAGGCTGTTGTCTTACAGGAGAGGAAAGGGGCCCTGCATGCCAGGCCCACAGCCTAGAAGACATCTGTCTGTAGACCTGTGTGTCGTTGCTGGGGTTAGGAGCTAGTGCTCAAGCATGAAGGGTTTGGGGTACCACTACCCTGGTGGCTCAGAGGTTAAAGCATCTGCCTGCAATGCAGGAGACCTGGGTTCGATCCCTGGGTCGGAAGATCCCCTGGAGAAGGAAATGGCAACCCACTCCAGTATTCTTGCCTGGAGAATCCCATGGACGGAGGAGCCTGGTGGGCTACAGTCCATGGGGTCACAAAGAGTTGGACACGACTGAGCAACTTCACTTTCACTTTTACCCTCTAAATTAGGGACCAGGGAGGATGATGACACCAGAGTGAATGTGGATTAGGGTTGGGGGTGTTCATGGGGTCCTGGGGAAAGAGGTTGCTCATGCACACATCTGTTCCCATCATCATAGAGCCCTGTGACCTTTGAGGATGTGGCTGTGTACTTTTCCCAAGAGGAATGGAGGCTCCTTGGTGAGGCCCAGAAATTCCTGTACCGCGATGTCATGCTGGAGACGTTCGCACTGGTTGTATCCTTGGGTAAGGCCCTCACCCGTATCCCAGCATCCTGGACAGGTCTCTGCATTTCCCCTTTTCTCTAAGAGCAAGTCTGTTCTGTTCACAGCTAGACAGTGGGCACCTCTCTATTACTGCTTCCCTGTCCTCTGTGCTGTGGGTGCCAAGACTGAGTGAGTGTGTGTTCCACCTCCTTTCACAGGTGGCCCCAATGCCAGCGGCAAGTTTTCTTAGTAAAAATTTTCTGGATCATAAGCCTTGGAGTTAGCTTAGTGATTTACATTCATTTCAGCCTCTCCCTGCCAAGTTGACTCTGTAGACGCCTGTACCTTTGTGCAGCTTCTGCCTCCTTCCTTTTGACATTTCTTTGGGCCTCACTGTTTCAGGAATTGTTGGGACCCAGCATGGTCACCATTTATGGGGTGCATTTGGCTATAGCTGTGATACTCAAAGATTATTTTTATCATTATTTTTTTCTTGAATTCTTTTGAGATTGATTGCTTCCCCATGGGCAGTACTTAACGCTAACCTGTCTTGTCCTTCTCTTGTAATGTGAATCTTCTAAATCCCATGTTGTTGTCCAGTTGAAGCTGGGAGGACAACCTTGGGTATAGGAGAGAGTGGACATGGTTCCAGGCACAGGAAGTAGGGCTCAAAATGGGTATGGTCCTGGTGATTGGCATCATAGGGAGCAGTGACATTGTGGCTGGATTCAGTCAAATTTTGAATATGTCCTGGCCCCAACACTGTTTGTCGTCTAAGACCAGTGACTTGTTATCTCATTTCTGTTTCTCCTCCATTCTTGACACATTCACCCTGTGATTTCTACTCTGGCTTCCAACCCAGGATTGTCCCTCACCTCTCTGGCTTCCACTCCTCATTGTTCCTCAACATGCTCACTCTAATGCTTTCCACTGTTTGCCTATGCTTACTGTGTGATAAAACCTGCACCTCTCCTTAAAATAGTCCTGAACACCAGCTACTCAGTGACACAATATCCTGGGCCTCAACATAGCTTTCCACACAGCACACGTGTGTCACCAGCAGCCAAGGCCCTGGTGAAAACCATTCCTGTAGGAGTGCGTTGTGGACCCCTGGCTCCTCCATTTAATATACACCCTCTTCTGTCTTTTGCCTGGTGAGTCCTTCCTGTTCTGTGATGTGTAGAAGCCCAGTTCTACAGATTGGGGCTTTTCCTTACCTGCCCACAGCTCCTTTGTCCTGAACTAGTCCCATGGATTTATTCTTTCTATGTCAGACACATACGGTGCAACACATCTGCCTTTTTTAAAAAACTTTTCCTACATTAAGTTCACTCACATTTTTCTGATTTCAGGGTGTTGTCATACAGCAGAGGATGAACAGACACCTTCTAAGCAGAATGTTTCTGTAGAAGTGCCACAGAGAAATACCAAAAAGACATATCTGTCCAGCCAGAAAGTCTGTCCCTGGAAGATGGGTAACCTGGCCTTAGAAGGTGGTTTGTGTGTACCCGAGGTCCTGCGAACAAACCCTGGACAGACACTGTGTGGGACAGATGTAAAATCCCACCAGCACAGTGGAGAGAAGCTCATGAGACGAGATTTGGGTAAGGCCTTAATGAAGAACTGCACAGTCCATGCATTGGAGAAGGCTTTTCTGTGCCAAGAGGCGAGGAAGGATTTCCCTGGTAGCTCTGGCCATGTGCAGCACCAGGTAAAACCACAAATGATGGAGTTTGTAGCAGAGTTTTACAATGGAGAAAAGCGTTTCAAGTGCAATGAATGTGGGAAACTCTTCTACCGGAAGTCCAGGCTTGCTCAGCACCATAGAGTCCACACCGGAGAGAAGCCTTATGAATGCAGTGAATGTGGGAAAGTCTTTAGATGCAGCTCCAGCCTTGCTATACATAGAAGAATTCACACAGGGGAAAGGCCTTATGAATGTAGAGAATGTGGAAAATTCTTTAGGCAACACTCCCAGCTTGTTGTGCACCAGAGAATTCACACTGGAGCCAGACCATATGAGTGCAGTGAATGTGGGAAAACGTTCAGTACTAAAACCAAACTTGATCAGCACCGGCGAGTCCACACTGGAGAGAGGCCTTATGAATGTGGAGAATGTGGAAGAACCTACACCTGTAAACGCATGCTTATTCAGCACCAGCTCGTCCACACTGGAGAGTGGCCTCATGAGTGCAGTGAATGTGGGAAAGCATTTAGATACATGGCCAGCCTTGTTATGCATAGAAGAATTCACAGTGGGGAAAGGCCTTATGAGTGTAGTGAATGTGGGAAGTCCTTTAGGCAAAGAGCCCACCTTCAGGTCCACCATAGAATTCATACTGGAGCAAAGACTTTTGAGTGCAGTGAATGTGGAAAATGTTTTAGCCAAAATTCTATTCTTACTACACACCAGAGAGTTCACACTGGAGAAAGGCCTTATAAGTGCTGTGAGTGCGGGAAATGTTTTAGCCAGAAATCTACTCTCATTAAGCACCTGAATTTACACTGGAGAAAAGTCACCTGAGTGCACCGAATGTGGAGAATTTCTTTAGCCAAAGCACCTGAAGGAGAAAAAAAAAAAGGCTGAAAAGTTCACACCACAGAAAGACCTCACAGTGCAACAAATATGGAAATATTTTTTGTCATAGGTCAGTTCTGATTGAGCACTGGACCTTCACAGCCCAGATAAACCCAAGAGTGCAGAGAATGTAGGAAAGCTTTCAGCTGAAGGTATAACTACATTGGTCACCAGAAAGTTCATACTGGAGAAAGACCTTCAAATGAGATGAAGAGAGAAGCCAATGAGCTGTCTCTTTAATGAATATATCTTACTGAATAGGCTTTATGAGGGCATCATCAGCTGAAAGCTGAATGCCATCCATGTGCACAGCCCTGGTGTGGAGAGGGCCTGTGGATACTTGGTTCTCTGGAAGCTTTAAGGAGCTAAGATCTACTTCCTAACCTGTGCAGCAGCCTTGCCAGACTTCATGTCACTGTGAGTTTCTTCCCTCTACCAAATGGTAGTTTCCCATTCTGTTCGTCAGTCCCCCAGTGTGATCAGGGTAGGTAGACTTTTATGCTCTCCTGTCCCTTGGAGGGAAGCATGTGTAGCCTGAGCTCTTGGGTGATGTCACGCTCTTAGATCCTGTCAGCTGCCTAGGATATGGCCTAAGCAGCTTTGATCTTGGGCATCCAGTCTGGGTTCTACTGGCAGCTCATAGCGGTTTACTTTGTTTGGTGGTATTCAATCGTGTCATGTTCAAGATGGATTTTCTAAGTCACCCTTTGGGGAACTGACTCATTTTGCGCTGCTTTGTGTAAAAATAAAGACTATTGTTTAAGACAACATGCATCTTGGGGTTTGTTCACCTTCAGACTGCTGTTAAGAACCAAACTGGACTGTCAAGATGAAGAGTAAAAAAGTTTTATGGGTATTTCAGACTAATACCTCAGTTAGAATGATATGACAGAGAACGGTGTTCAGTCTAGTTTTGGTCTAATTTGCATTGGCCAAGGGCTCCTGGTATGGACTCCAGGTCTCTGTGGAACTAATGCTGTGACTTGGATATTAGGATTTTTGATGGGTCCAGAAAGGATTTTTGATGGGTCTCGAGGCCATCTTGAGATGAGGACTGTGAGCAGCACCAGTGGATTTTTGGATCTGCGTGAATTGTTCTCTTTTCACGTGGGATATCACATCATCCCCCCAGTACTGTTCAATGGAAGAAATTCTCCAGGTCCAGCTGGAGCAGAGCCATGTGCCATAATGTGCATAATGTGGGAGGCTGGTGTTGCTGAGTGTTAGGCTACAGACATTGGGGGGAACTAGGTTCAGAAATGGGGGATTAGTAGGAACTGAGAATCTAACAACAGGAAGGGATACACCTTTTCTAAAAGGGCATTCATAAATGTTCCCATAACTGTGGCTGTTGATGATAAGGTTTTTGCAGAAATTTTCAGAAGTTACAGACGTGTTTCTCTTCCTCTTGAGCCTGCAGTCAGTGACTGAAGAATGTAAAGGTTTCGGCATTGCATAGCGTCTGCAGAGTGTTTATCTTAAGGCCATTGCTGCACAGTGAAAGCAGTGGGTAAATGAGAGTGAGAGTCTTGAAGTCCAGGCATGTGATTTTTAGGACCCAGGCAGAGTTCCTAAATAACTCAAGTGTAAGTGGCTCAGAGGTTAAAGCGTCTGCTTCCAATGCGGGAGACCCGGGTTCGAGCCCCAGGTTGGGAAGATCCCCTGGAGAAGGAAACGGTAACCCACTCCAGTATTCTTGCCTGGAGAATCCCATGGACGGAGAAGCCTGGTAGGCTACAGTCCACGGGGTCGCAAAGAGTCGGACACGACTGAGCGACGGAATGGAAGCACCTTTTTATTGTTCAGCAGTCTTCGTTTCTACTGTAACAGAATTCCTCCCATGAGACCAGGAGAGGTGATAGATTTGAGGTGTGGTTGCCAGAGTTCTTTTCCAAAATGGAGGTTCAGATTTTCATGTGAAGCCAGTTTCTATCCCGATCTGGTTGAGATGTACAGTTACCATGCACTGAGCATAACTGCAGCTGAATTAGCAAACTTACCAGCTTGTTAAGTTTTAACACTTGCAAAGTCACAGAACCATCATCATAGCAAACATCCATCACTACCATATGTCTCCCCGGATCCCAGGCAACTACTATTGACTGATTTTCCTCTCATTAAATTAGTGTTTTCCAGACTTCTAATATCATTGGTTTATCTGGTGGCTCAGATGGTAAAGAATCCACCTGCAGTTAGGGAAACCTGGGTTTGATCCCTGGGTTGGGAAGATCCCCTGGAGGAGGACAGGGCAGTCCACTCCAGTATTCTTGCCTGAAGAATTCCCATTGAGAAAGGAGCCTGACAGGCTATAGTCCACGGGGTTGCACAGAGTTGGACAGGACTAAGCACAGCAATATCATTGAAGTCTAAATGATTACTTTTGTAGTTGTTTTCTTTCTCCATGAATAGTTATTTTGAGAATCATCTAAGTTGCCAATGTGAATAACTCATTTTTTTCCTGATAAATATACTATTTGATATATTTTCATTTTATTTTTTAATCCATTCATCTCTTTAAAAAATGAGGTTTTGTGGTTTGTTTCTAGTTTGCTTGTCAGAGATTAGCTTACTGTAATCATATATAAAATCCTTTATATGAACATCCAGCTTCATATTCTAAAATGAATGACTGTACCCATTTGCATTCCCTTCGGTAGTATTCAGTTCCCCTGTATTCCTCACCAGTACTTGGTTGGTATGGTCTGTATTTTATTTTATTTTTTGAAAAATATTTATTTATGTATTTGACTCCCTTGGGTCTTAGTTGCAGCATGCAAAAATCTTTGTTGCATCATGTGTGATCTTTCGTTGGGGTGCATGGACTTTGTAGTTGTGGTGTGAAGACCCAGCTGCCCTGTGGCATGTAGGATATTGGTGGTGGTGTTTAGTTGCTAAGTGGTGTTTGTGACCCCATGGACTGTAGCCCACCAGGATCTTCTGTCCATGGGATTTCCCAGGCAAGAATACTGGAGTGGGTTGCCATGCCCTCCTCCAGGGTATGGTCTGTATTTTAAATATACCTGTTTAAAAAGTGTGGAGGTGTATCTCCCTATGATCTGATCAGTAGTATTTCCCTACTGATTCATGATGGTGACCATTTTTGTATTTATTGGCAGGTGTATGTCTTCTTTGACATAATGTCTGTTTTCTTATTAGTGACTGAGAATATGATAAATATGTGGGAACTTGACTTTCTTTCAGTGACTGATTTTACTGACTGGCATAAATATTTGTACTGACAACATTATTCACCATGTATATTCCTCATTATTAACATACTTCTATTACTTTAGGCCTAGACAGTTAATAAAAAAGGCAACTGACCTTTCCTTGTTGTGTTTGCCAATTTCCCGGCACAAGTCCTCCAACTGTGGGCAATTTCACGCTGTGTGTGTGTGTTTGCTACTGAACCAGAGGCACAGCAAGCTAAACGCTAAGATGCCGAGGTTTGCTGGGGGGAATTTTCTTTCACAAGACAGCCACATGAGGACACAGAAGGACAAGTTTCAGAACCACCACCTTCTTGGAGGTGAGGTGCTTGTGATATTTAGGGGATAAAGAGGCAGCCTGCTCTTAGGTGTGGGGACAAGCGATCGGAGAAAAGGTGAGTTAACTGGCGTGTGCATTACATGCTTCTTCACAGATGCATGTTCATAAATGGAGGCACTTTGCATGATCTGAGCATGGAATTTTAGCCATCTGATGTCAAAAAGTCATTCATCAGATACCTGGGCAGGCCCAGTTTTAGGAGTTGGTAGTTCTGATCATTCGTAGCCTGCGCCTGCTCAAGCTGGAAAAGAGTTGATTCCAGGTTCCCAAGAACTTGAGACTCCTTTATAATAGTGACCCATATGTCAGAGTTGTCACCTCTTGTGATAGCACTTTGGCCACGGGAAACTTGTATACAACTAAAGGAAGGGATGGGAGGTCCCCAGAGCAAGCTTAATCAGTGAAGGCAGTTTACAAGCAGGAGGGTTTTAACATGCTGTTTTCTTCTCTGTAGTTCTGTAATACAAGTCAAAGAATTGGTCAGCTTCTGTTCACCCTTGAGGCATGTTTCTAGGTCACCCGATGTGGCTGTGGGAAGACAGGTGCAGTAGCATACCTTTGTATTCTATTTCCATCATCAGATGACTTTAACCTTGAGAACCCAGATAATACTAAAATGCAGTAAAATAGGAATGGTATGAGTTTTGAGTATTTTCACTTGGCCTGTGTAAAGCAAGACATACATGCCTGAGTTGTGCAACCTCTTCATTCCAAAGAAATGTCTGGCACTGACTTGCCCAACTCCTGGGAGATAACCTCTAAGCACTTGTCACATTTGGCTTAATAAGAGTGTCTTTGTTTACCTGGGGCCTTGTGCTGGGCTGGGCAATTTATGTTAATACTGTACTGAGATACTGGGAGACTTAGGCTCTCAATACCAGTTTGACATTTGGGGAAGCTAGAGAGTAACAGATCAGTCACACTGGTGCCCCTTGTCTGTGTGACAGACACTCAGAAAACCTGGACAACACCTAGGCTTGCATGGGGTTCCCTGTTAGCAATACTAGATGTGCATTGTCATATGTCAGTGTCAGACTGAAGTGGAGTGGCAGGTGGCAACTGGAAGCTGGCAACGTGATCTCTCTTGGACTCTGTCCTATTGTGCCATCTTTCTTGGCTGATTTTTATCTGTATCCTTCACTGTAATAAGCCATAGGCGTTAATTAAATAACTTCCATGAGTTCCGTGAGTCCTATGAAATCTGAGGGAGGTCTTGGGCATTCCAGAACATAATTTTTTTTTTTAAGGGCTTTCTTAAGGATAATTGATGTAAAATATTTTAGCAGTGCAGGCTTTGATAAAGTTTTTCCCATGCTTATACTTCCCAAGCCAAAAGTTTTCTCATACCATTTGAGAGTCATCCCCCTTTTAACTATAAAATACAAACCTGAAAATTCTTTCTGGAATAGATAGTTTTCAAACATAACAAAAATGGGAAGGGCCCTGTTTGATGCCCAGTAAACCAATTTGCAATTTTCCACCATTATTGATAATTTCTTGGGTATTGTTCATTCATATTCTCACATTATGGGTCGTTTTCACATAGAACGCCTAGCCTTGTCCTGTCTGAAAAGACATGTTAGTACTTATTTTCACAAAATCGAAAGAAACCTGGCAAGGATTTTAGTCACTTTTATGAAAAAGCCGTTACACCATATGAATGGAGGTTCTTCCATAAAACTGAAGTGTTATATCAGAATTTTGAGAAAAAAGGGTATACTCCTGCTTTATGGCATTTCAGTTTATGAAACGTTTTCTAGGAAAGCTGTGTGTGCTTCAGGATGGCAGGAGCAACCTGTAATTTATGTTACTAAATCGTATTCCTTTCCTACAGCTGTTGTAATGAATAAACTCAAAGTTGATGGTTTCAGATGGCATCTATTTAATTATTTCATTGTTCTGGAGTCAGAAGTCTAAAGTCACTTTTACAGGGGTGAAGTCAAGGTGTTGGTAGGGGCCTGGTCTTTCTAGAGGCTCTAGTGATGAATCCCCATCCTTGCCTTTTCCTAATTGCAGAGCTGCATTCCTTGTGTTTGTTGACTCAAGACCACTTCTTTCATCTTCAAAGAGTAGCAGTGCAGCATTTCAGTCATCAGATCGCCTTCATCTGCAGAGTACATCTCCCTCTGCTTGTCTTCTATGAAGAGACTTGTGAGTACACCCGCCAGGCAAACATGAACTTTAGGCCAATCTCATCTCAAAATCCCTAATCGCCCTGGCAAAGTCTCTGACCATGTAAGGTAACAGTTACGAGGTTCAGGGATGAGGACCCAGTTGTCTCCAGGGATATTAATCAGCCTGCCACTTTGAGTCTGAGCCTCTTAAAAATGTGTTTGTTTTAAGGTATATTCATTGCAGTCATGATGCAAAACATTCAGTTCAGTTGCTCAGTCGTGTCCAACTCTGCGACCCCATGAACCGCAGTACACCAGGCTTCCCTGTCCATCACCAACTCCCGGAGTCCACCCAAACCCATGTCCATTGAGTCAATGATGCCATCCAACCATCTCATCCTCTGTTGTCCCCTTCTCCTCCTGCCCACAATCCCTCCGAGCATCAGAGTCTTTTCCAATGAGTCAACTCTTCGCATGAGGTGGCCAAAGGATTGGAGTTTCAGCTTTAGCATCAGTCTTTCCAATAAACACCCAGGACTGATCTCCTTTAGGATCGACTCTCAAGAGTCTTCTCCAACACCATGGTTCAAAAGCATCAATTCTTCAGCTCTCAGCTTTGTTTATAGTCCAACTCTCACATCCATACATAACCACTGGAAAAACCATAGCCTTGACTAGACAGACCTTTGTTGGCCAAGTAATGTCTCTGCTTTTTAATATGCTATCTAGGTTGGTCATAACTTTCCTTCCAAGGAGTGTCTTTTAATTTTATTGCTGCAATAAATATTACTTGTTGTTGATTAATTGCCTTTAATCTCTAAGTATCACCTTTAAAATTTTTTTCCAAAATGTTGGCATTTTTGAGTCCTGTACCTAGTTGGGATCTGCCACATTCTCAATTTCATGTTCTTAAGTTCTCAGAATTTTAGAATGCTGGATGCCCTGTGTTTCATCTCTTGCTATGTGTGCTGGCCTCTCCTTTCTCTGTCTTTCACATAGGACTGACCTCTTTCAGGAGCCACATCAGTGGAGCAGTAAGGACCCTGGATGCGTGATAGTGTGGACATTACTATATCGATGGCAGGAGTTGCTTAAAAGTACGTGATGTTGTTGAGAGGTTGCTAGCAAAGTTGTGATGACAGAGCTGGGTGCCTGTCCTGTGTTCATCATTGACTGATGCTTTGACCACTGGACACAAATCATTTTTTCCCCATTTTTCTTTTTGTTGCCGTACTCCAGTGACACCTACACAGCCTTCACTGGTCACATGTGCTATTTCATTGTTCCCTTTACAGTGTTTCACTTTTGACCTACATGTTAGATGTTATGAAGTCTGTACATATTCTTACAGTCCTTGAAGTGAGGCATTGCTTTTGAGAGTCAGGTATGTCTATGTCCGTCAGCAATGTTTAACACAGTGCTAACTAGTCACCAGTAGCTATATGTGTGTTGAAAACCATTTGGTCAGAACCGACTTGGTGGCCAGCCTAAGTCCATCTTTGTCCTTCATTTCTTTTGTCTTTTTTTTTTCCTGACACCACATGACTTGTAGGATCTTAGTTCCCTAAATAGAGATTAAACCTGCCCCACAACAGGGAAAGCTTGGAGTCCTAATCACCTAATCACTGGACCAGCAGGGACACCCTGCTCCCACCCAACTTCATTTGTTGTTTGTAGAGAAAGGCTGCAGTTTCCTAGACATTCCCTGGTTGCAAAGAGCAGTCTTAAGCAGTTCCTAAGCAGAGATTCTAAAGAGTCCAGAAAAAAGGAAAAGCAGTCAAGTGACACTGCAGATGGTGACTGCAGCCATGAAATTAAAAGACGCTTACCTTGGAAGGAAAGTTATGACCAACCTAGATAGCATATTAAAAAGCAGAGACATTACTTGGCCAACAAAGGTCCGTCTAGTCAAGGCTATGGTTTTTCCCGTGGTCATGTATGGATGTGAGAGTTGGACTGTGAAGAAAGCTGATTGCCAAAGAATTGATGCTTTTGAACTGTGGTGTTGGAGAAGACTCTTGAGAGTCCCTTGGACTGCAAGGAGATCCAACCAGTCCATTCTAAAGGAGATCAGCCCTGGGTGTTCATTGGAAGGACTGATGCTAAAGCTGAAACTGTAATACTTTGGCCACCTCATGCGAAGAGTTGACTCATTGGAAAAGACCCTGATGCTGAGAGGGATTGGGGGCAGGAGGAGAAGGGGACAACAGAGGATGAGATGGCTGGATGGCATCACCAACTCAATGGACATGAGGCTGAGTGAACTCCAGGAGTTGATAATGGACAGGGAGGCCTGGCTTGCTGCAATTCATGGTATCGCAAAGAGTCGGACATGACTGAGTAACTGAACTGAACTGAAGAAAAGTTATGACACCTTGAACATCAATGATGAAACACTCAAAGGAAATCTACTGCTTCCCAAAGGTATGTAAACAATAATCTAAGGCATGTCCTTGTGGTGTTTTGCAGAAAGAAACCTGTACCTAGGTTGAGAATGATGACTACATGCTGATCACAAGCACATTGGCCTGAGCCTTCCTGGAACCATAAGGTTCCTGATGAAGATTCCTGAAGCATTGCCTTGTTAACTTACTACCAATCAATCAGAAGAAAGTAGGTGAGTCCAAACAGGTTCAGTTCAGTAACACACTAGCCTGTTTAAAATATCTGCTAGCTGCAACTTTGCAGTTTCAACATTCTCCCTTGTAACTGAACAGCCATTTCAGACCCAAACCAATCTTTGCTTTGCAAGTGCCCTTGACTTCCTTGGTGGTTCAGTGGTTAAGAATCCGGCTGCCAATGAAGGGGACACAGGTTTGATCCCTGCTCTAGGAAGATTGCACATGCTGCAGGGCAACTAAACACATGAGCTACAACTGCTGAGCCCATGCCCTAGAACTCATGCTCTGCAAGAGAAGCCACTGCAGTGAGAAGCCTGCACACCACAACTGGAATAGCCCCCACTTCCCACAACTGGAGAAAGCCCACACATAGCAATGAAGACTCAGTGAAGCCATCAGTAAATAAATAGAAGCACTGTTGATTGTTGCCAGCTCCAATTTTAATTCTTGGCAAACAACTTATGGAACCAACTCTGGCCTTTATTTTTTGCCATTATAAGCTTTCTCCATTTTTCAGTTCAAGGTCAAACAATTTAAGTGCTTCTTGCATCTCTGTCTCCTGGGCTGCTGTCCTAACAAGCCCTCAATAAATGCTTGTTTAGTTCAATTAGGTCTTCACTTCTGAAATTTTGGTTAATGCTTAGTACATAAAAGTATTATGTAATTGACTGTGTTGTCATTAATTTTTACTGTCCATTGCCTTTAACTTGAATGATAGACTCGTGAAGGCTTTAGTCTTTGACTCTATGGCCCTTGATGTGTGCCGTGCAGCCAAAATAGTACCTGTAATGGGATAGATAGTTAATGTCTGTTTTTTTTTTTAAAGAGGGAGTAAATATGATGTTATAGATACTTTGTTTTTAAGTATTCTGGCAAGGCTATCTGCTCTGTTTTCATAGCCCTTCAAGATGTACTTAAAATTTTTTTAAATTAATAATAGATCACATGTTACAAAACTATAGTGAAAAGTGATTTTGACCACTAACTGAATAATTAAATAATTATTGGTTTCAGCAGTTATAACACTTCACGAATATTTTCAACTCTTCTTGCATTTTTACTGCACTTGCTGGTGAAGTTATATTGTCCCCAGCCAGGAAATAGGATCTTGTAATCCAATCCTTTATCTCAGGCTTCAGTTGCCCCCTTTGGAAATAAACTAGGACTGAGACTATACAGTCACTGTCTGGGGAGAAAATAGCATGCAGGAAGTCATTTTTCAAATAGGTAGATCTTAGCTGCTAGAAAAGTACTGAATACACATCAAAATGTGAAGTAAGAAATATGTGTCGATTGGACATTGTCACTTGTTTTACATTTCTTCTGAGGCTACCAGAGACACAGCACATGGCCTGCTTGCTCCTGGTTACCCCTCACCGCTCCTCTGTCTTGCTTGCTATGGCTCTGTCTTTACTCTCTGCTTCCTTGACCGTGACCAAACACAGTGACACTCATAAATCTAAAGCATGAATCTAAAGCTTCAGCATACAGGTATTGGTAGAGCAGTAAGATACAGTTTATTAGATGCACTTTGTGTCTGAATGACAACCTGGTATCATGTGCCCATTTGCTTTTCAGGTTTGGGAAACATCTGAAATATTGTATCTGGCTTCCTCTCTCTCTCTCTCTTTTTTTTTTTTTTTTTTTGACTGCCTCAGGTCTTGGTAGTGGCATGTGGACTTCGGTGGCCATGGACTTAGTTGCCCCTCCGCGTGTGGAATCTTCCAGGACCAAGGATCCAATCCCAGCTTCCCCTGCATTGCAAGGCAGATTCTTTACCACTGGGCCACCAGGGAAGTCCCAGTATCTGGGTTCCTCCCTCTGATCAGCACAGACTACATTCCACGGAAATCTGTGTGTGTCCCCTTTAAGTAGTAGTGTGTTCCAAGGAAATCTGGGTGCCTCCCCTTTAAGAAGGGTGAATCCCGCTGGTATTCTGAGCCTTAGGGAACTGCTTACCGGTTACCCAGAGGGTGAGGCTGAATTTTACCTGACTTCGGTAGCACCGCCCCTTGCAGCGCCCTACAGCGATGTTAACTACACTACCCGGAATGCAAGGCGCGGTGTGTATGGGTCACTGGGTCAGCTGAAAGCTCGGGACTGCGGCACTTCCGTTGTGGAGGACGGCGTCCGGGCGGGTCTTCCGGCGTCCAGAGCGGCGACATTTTTAAACTCTGATGTGGTAGACGCTGGGGAAGTTTGGGTCTTAAAGATCCCCAGGGAAAGACGCTGTGCCCGCTGTTCTGAGGAGGGTCTGAGGCTCTGCGTGGCTCTGCGTGGCGCCATCCGGCCTGACTCTGACTTGGGTCCGGGACGGGCGCGGCGTACCCGGGCCCCACCGCTCTCAGGCGGTGCTCGGACGGCCAACTGACAGATCCGCTTCAGGTAAACGCTGCCCTCTCCGGGCCCTCAGCCAACTCTTATCATTCTGTGGCATTTTTGTTCTCATCTGTTCTCTTACTAGTGTCCTCTGTGTGTGTGTGTAATTTTTTCCCCAAACCTCTGTTTTTCTAAATTTGAAATACGTGCGTGGGAAAAAAATATTGCTGAGATCTTCCACCTGCAGTTGAAAAAGCAGCTGTTATAAATAGCCGTTCACTGGTCAAATCAAGGAACGAGATACAAGTAAGACCCAAAAGCCGCCTGTGGAGGTCCTTCCAAAACAATTATCCTGTCTCCCAAATGTTATGGTGTTGTCTGATGTTTCAGGTGAGCATTTCTTTACTTTCTTGATAGTTTTGCCAGTTGTGTGGAAAATATTCGACGACCGTAGTTTCCCTTTGCTCAGTTTTAAACTTTTTTGTGACTGAAATAATATAAGTATTATATGTTTTTCTTCACTTGCACAAGATGGTGTGACTTTTCTCATTTTTTTCATGGCTATCCGCTAATTTTTCTTTTTTTTTTTTTGTAATTTTACATAGTGAGTGAGTGAGTAAAATGTCTATAAATCCTGCTATTGAAGGGTTTTTTTCCTCTCTGTCTCTCTCGACTTTCTGTATTTATAATCATTGCTATTCTAGCCATACCTTCCATGTGTTCTGTTGTGTATAAAGGACATGTTAGTATGTATTTAAATAAACGTTTCCACTTTTTGATCTTTTGCTCCATGTTATTAATTTTAGCTTAATTCTTTGAATGAGATGATAGTACTTATTAATGGATCCCGTAGTTGTATTTTCATACATACTCATGCATTATGTAAAGTTAACAGTTTTACAGTGTACAGCCACTTGGAGGTTTTCTGCTTTTTTAGTGATTGTACTCTGCTAGTAATACTTATTTTACTATTAAGTCATCGTCCTCTGATGATATTGAAAGAGAGAATGATTAACATATCTTGTTAAAATATTTGTTTTCAGGGAGACTAAATCATTGTGATGATAGAATGTTATAATGCTTGGAATTCCTATCAAGATGTTTAGAAACCAAGAAGATATTTCCATGTTTATATAATGAGGGTGGAATAAAGGTCAGGTCCTATAGGTTTTTTTCTCTGTTTTGGGTTTGAAGAGTCATCAGTGATGTCCAGTTATCTCAAACTGTTGGAGGCCAAGCAGTTTTAGATTCTAGCAACAACCCCTTTATCACAGATTAATTTTCTGGTCCCATTTTTTTCTTGTAACTCTATAGTTTAGTCAGTTTGAACATCTTGAATTCTATTATATAATGTTATAATAACTTTAGATCAGAACTTAGTCTATAGCAATTTTTAAGATTCAGTTCAGTTCAGTTCAGTTCAGTCGCTCAGTCGTGTCCAACTCTCCGCGACCCCATGAATCACAGCACTCCAGGCCTCCCTGTCCATCACCAACTCCCGGAGTACACTCAAACTCATGTCCACAGATTACCAAAGTAAAATTGGAAAAGGAATCATAAACTGTTCAGAAGTTAGGTCTAACTGCAGTGATCTATGAGAACAGAAAAATGTTTTATTGGCAAGAGAGATAATAGAAGGCAGTCAAATGGAAGTGTCAGAAACAGATATACTTAATTTTGATATATTAATCCCTGGCTTACGGCTATAATAGGGGCTTCCCCGGTGGCTCAGCAATAAGAACCTGCCTGCAATCTAGGAGGCGCAGGCTCAATTTCTGAGTAGGGAAGGTCCCTACGGAGTGCGTGGCAACTGACTCCAGTATTCTTGACTGGAGAATCCCATGGACAGAGGAGCGTGGAGGGCTATAGTCCATTGGGTCCCAAAGAGTCAACATGACTGTAGTGACTGAGCATGCACACACAGAGCTATAATAGTTCTATATGACCTGCCACAAGCATTTCATCTGCAACCCGATATCTCATTCTTCTGGATCATTGAGCTCCAGTCATTCTAGACTCATGGATACTACTCAGGCACATCAGATATGACTGATAGGCTTTGCACTTGTTTATCCCACTCTTGGAAAACCTTTTCTCAAGATATCCACATGACTTCATTGCATAACTCCATAACATTTTCTTTCATCTTTTACATGCTTTCGTTTTCCCTTGAGTATTTGTCTTTGCCTTAAATGGTTCACTCATTAATCATCTTTTTTGTCTGTGTAGCTGGTGGAAATTAAAGTTACATTGCCCTGCTCTTTCCACATTCAGCGGAACCACTTATGGACTGTTCACTGGTGAGTGTCAGGGATCCTGGAAGTGTTTTGCTGCTATTCTTCCTGGACTTGGTGCCTGGAAACCGTTTAGAAACCGTTTAGAAACCCTCAGCCCAGGTTTATAAGTCCAGGTCAGAGATAACCTGGAGAGATTCCCATTTTGGGCAGCCACTGGAGATGTGAAAAGTTGTCTTAAGTTCATGGGAAAGTCCACACAGATGCTTGAGCATACAGTTGAGATGGATGTGTTTTAGAACTTGTATGTCTCTGTTAATGTCTGGTAAGAACAGAGAGCAAGGGGACCAGAGTTAGGGTAGACTGGTAGTATGAGAAGATGAGTTTCTGTTCTGAGAATGATAGTGGAAATGGAATTTTTGGAATAAAGAGGAAAAGTGATGTGACTTAGGTTTTAAGAGGCTGCCTCTGGCTGCAGAGTGCACAACCACTTGGGGGAGAGGAAGACAAGGAAATAATCAAAGGACTGTCTTAGTTTTCCAGATTTGCATTGGTTATAGCTGGATCAAAGTGGTGGATGTGAAGGTAAGAGGAATATTTGGCTTTTAAATAGAGGCTGACCAGATTTTCCAATGTGGAGGGGTCGCATGCCTCCAAAGTCTTTTTATTTGCATCTGGAAGAGTGGAAGTGTCATCAATTGATTTGGGAAAGTCAGTGGTTTTCAGTAAGAATATTAGGAATCGAGTTTCAGCCCTGTTGAGCCTCAGATGTTCCAGTAACTCCCAAGTGTAGGAGACAAGTGGATGGCTGAACACGTAGATCTAGAGTGCTGGGGAGGCTTCAGGATGCCAGTAGGGGACAAAGGAGGAGAGGGGGTACTGTCACAAGACAGACAAGAGGAGTGGTCATCAGCAAGAAGGGAAGGGGAAGTCCAGATAGGTCAGGTTTCTTTCGGGAATAGCTTTGAAGTTGATGCAGAAGGAAAGCAAAAATGGAGATGAAGTGATGGCAAAGTCAGGCTGGTGCATATTTCCCTTCCTGTGACTCACCAGGCTTTTGTGGTGGAACTTGGGAAGTTTGTGACAGGATGTCAGATGAGTTTACTGAAGATGTGTCAAGCAGGTGTATTCATATAATACCATTTTAAATGGGTGTTATATGAACAAAGATTGTTGAAAAAACATAATGTGCAGTATGGAAGTGTAACTGGACCAGGGGTATCTAGATATGCGTGTTGTGACAGGATAAAGTCAGGGCTAAGGGCTGGTGGGGAAACCTTTGGAACAGGGCTGGGGAGTTCCCAGTGAAGAGTTGGGGTGTGGTGGGAACCTGTTACATTGACAAGGATTTTCTGTTGCCATGTGCAGAAGGGTATATGAGGAGACAGGAGATATGCCAACTTTGTGGTCCAGGTGGTGATGATGGGGGTCAGATGTCTGAGAAGGTCCACTGAGTGATATGCATGTGGGGAAGGTGTCTGAACTAGCTGACCCAGAATCCTGTAATATAACCTTGAGAAGGGTGGGTTCAAGTTGCTGGTGTCTGGAGTAGGGACTGGGGACTGTCAGGCTGTTGTCTTGCTGGAGAGGGAAGGGGTCTTGCATGCCAGGCCCACGACCTAGAAGTCATCTGTTAGACCTGTGTGTTGTTGCTGGGGGGTGGAGTTGGTGTTCAAAGAAGCACTGCTCTCTGAATCAGGGACCTGGGGAGGATGATGACCCCAGAGTATGGACCGGAGGTTAGGGTACTTACGGGGTCCTGGGGAGAGAGGCTGCTTATGCACACATTGTCCCCATCATCCCAGGGCCCTGTGATCTTAGAGGACGTGGCTGTGTACTTTTCCCAAGAGGAATGGAGGCTCCTTGGTAAGGCCCAGAGACTCCTGTACCACGATGTTATGCTGGAGAACTTCGCATTGGTTGCATCCTTGGGTAAGGCCCTCACCCCTGTCCTGTCATTCTTGCCAGATTTCTGCCTTTCCCCTTTCTCCAAAGGCAAGTCTGTTTGTCTTAACAGCTGGAGAAGTTGGCACCTCTCTCTTAATGCTTATAAGTAGCCCCAATGCCAGCTATTCTAAAATTTTCTCAGTGAAGCTTTTATAGGTCAAATGATTTGAATCAACTCAGTTCCATTCCTCTCAACCACTGCCTGCTGAGTTGGTTCTGTAGACCTCTGCACTCCAGAGTCTTTTCCCTTCCAGCTGACATTTCTTGGGGCTCACTATTCCAGGAATTGTTGGGATCCAGCGTGGTCCCTATTTAAGGAGGTACTCTTGGCTGTTTCTGTGAAACCATCATAGAAGATTCTTTGTACTATTATTTTGGATTCCTGGGTCAGTACTGACCACTCACCTGTCCTTTCTTTCTCTTAGCACTTGCATCTTCTAGGTCCCATGTTATTGTCCAGTTGGGAGTTGAGTGGAGAATCTTTGTTATATAGGACCAAAGTGGACGTGATTCTAGCAACAGGAAGAAGGGCTCAAAGTGGGTCTGGCCCTGGTGACTGGCAGCACGGGGAGGAAATGATAGGGCTAGGTTCAAATCAGATTTGAAGCCTCCCCTGGCCCCAACGCTGTTTACGGTCCATGACCAGTGGCTGATTATCTCATTTCTGTTTCTCCTCAGTTCCTGACAGGATTCCTTCTGTGATTTCTACTCTAGCTTCCAATCCAGGATTATCTCTCACATCTCTGTCTTCCACTCCTCATTATTCCTCAGCATCCTCACTCTCATGCTTTCCATTTTTCACCTGTGCTTAATGTGTCATGAGACCTGCATCTAGCATTGAAATAGTCCTGAACACCAGCTGTTCAGTGACAATCAGAATATCCTGGACCTGGACATAGCTTTCCACACAGCACACATGTGTCACCAGCAACCAGGGCCCTGGCGAAAACTGTTCCTGTAGGAGTGTGTTGTCTGATTGTGGCTCTTCTGTGCGCTACCTCCTATCTTTGTATGTTTGCTGCTGAATCTTCCCTGTTCCAAACCTGCAGAGGCCCAGTATGGGAAATTGGAGCTGTCCTATCCTGCCCACAGTTTGTTTTTCCTGTTGGATTTATTCTTTCTATGTCAGATACAAGTTTATGATGGGGTTGCCTCTTTTTATGTTTTTCTCCATAATGTTCACTACCAGATTGTTATTTTTTCTTTTTTAAATTTCAGGGTGTTGGCATACAGCAGAGAATGTTTCTGTAGAAGTGTCACAGAGAAATACCAAAAAGACAGACCTATCCATCCAGAAGGTCTATCCCTGGGAGATGGGTAACCTGGCCTTAGAAGGTGGTTTGTGTGTACCCGAGGTCCTGCGAACAAACCCTGGACAGACACTGTGTGGGACAGATGTAAAATCCCACCAGCACAGTGGAGAGAAACTCATGAGACGAGATTTGGGTAAGGCCTTAATGAAGAACTGCACAGTCCATGCATTGGAGAAGGCTTTTCTGTGCCAAGAGGCGAGGAAGGATTTCCCTGGTAGCTCTGGCCATGTGCAGCACCAGGTAAAACCACAAATGATGGAGTTTGTAGCAGAGTTTTACAATGGAGAAAAGCGTTTCAAGTGCAATGAATGTGGGAAACTCTTCTACCGGAAGTCCAGGCTTGCTCAGCACCATAGAGTCCACACCGGAGAGAAGCCTTATGAATGCAGTGAATGTGGGAAAGTCTTTAGATGCAGCTCCAGCCTTGCTATACATAGAAGAATTCACACAGGGGAAAGGCCTTATGAATGTAGAGAATGTGGAAAATTCTTTAGGCAACACTCCCAGCTTGTTGTGCACCAGAGAATTCACACTGGAGCCAGACCATATGAGTGCAGTGAATGTGGGAAAACGTTCAGTACTAAAACCAAACTTGATCAGCACCGGAGAGTGCACACCAGAGAGAGGCCTTATGAATGTGGAGAATGTGGGAGAACTTACACCTGTAAACGCATGCTTGATCAACACCAGAGAGTTCACACTGGAGAGTGGCCTTATGAGTGCAATGAGTGTGGGAAAGCATTTAGGTACTTCTCCAGCCTTTTTATGCATAGAAGAATTCACAGTGGGGAAAGGCCTTATGAGTGTAGTGAATGTGGGAAGTCTTTTAGGCAAAAGGCCCACCTTCAAGGCCACCAGAGAATTCACAGTGGAGCAAAGACTTTTGAGTGCAGTGAATGCGGGAGATGTTTTAGCCAAAAGTCTGTTCTTACTAAACACCAGAGAGTCCACACTGAAGAAAGACCTTATATGTGTAGTGAATGTGGGAAATGCTTTAGGGATAGAACTAGCCTCATTAAGCACCTGAATTTACACTGGAGAAAACTACCTAAATGCACTGAATGTGGAGACGTCTTTAGCCAAAGCACCTGAAAAGAAAATTTCACACCACAGAAAGGCCTCACAAGTGCAGTACTGTGGAAACTTGGTTTTGTTTGTTTTTTTGGTCAAAAGTCTACTCCAAGCACCAGAACCATAATGGCCCAGGTAGACCCAAGAGTACAGAACATGTAGGAAAGTTTCCACTGAAGGTCTAACCTCATCTGTCACCACAAAGTTCATACTTGAGAAAGGCCTTCAAACTAGAGGAAGAGACCAGCAAATGAGCTGTGTTCTTAGTGAATACATTTTACTGAACAGGCTCTGTAAGGGAATCATACCTGGAAGTTGAATGCCATCCATCTGCACAGCCCTAGTATGGAGATGGCCTGTGCGTACCTGGTTCATTGGAAGCTTCTAAGAAGCTAAGATCTATTTCCTAACCTGTGCAGCGACCTTGCCAGAATTCTGGTCATTGTGAGTTTCTTCTACCAAGTCACAGATCCTCATATAGGCGTCAGTCCCCTCAGTGTGATCTGGGTAGGTAGACCTTTGTGCTCTCCTGTCCCCTGAAGGAAAGCACGTGTAACCTGAGCACTTTGGTGGTGTCATGCTCTTAGATCCTATCAACTGCCTAGGAAAGGAACTAAGCAACTTTGACCTTGCACATGCACTCTGGGTTCTGATGGCTGCTGACAAAGGTTTACTTCTTTGGTGATATTGAGTCATGTCATGCTTATGACAGATGTTTCTAGCTTCAAGTCACCCTGCTTGACAACTGCTTTCTTCTAAGCAATTCTCTTTTAATAAAAACTTTTTTAAGCCACTGCATTTGTGTGTGTTCCAATCTTTGTATTCCTCATTGAGAATAGTATCATGACAGAGAATAGTGTTCACTCTAGTTTGGGTCTACTTTGCGTTGTTGTCCAAGGCCTTCTGGGGTGGACTGCAGGGTTCCCTGGGACTTATGTTGAGACCTGGGTGTGAGAATTTTAGGTGGGTTCCAAAGTTATCCTGAGATGAGGACAAGTGAGAGCCACCAGTGATTTTTGGAGCAGCATAAATTGTTCTCTTTCTCACATGGGATGTCATATCATGCCCCCAGTACAGTTCAAGGGAAGAAGTTCTGTAGGTGGAGCAGAGTCATGTGCCATAATATCCACAATGTGGCAGGCTGATGTTGCTGAGTGTTAGGTTATAAACAGCAGGGAATCATACTTGATACAGAAACCATCAGGGCATTAAAAGGGAGTAAGAGACTAGCAAACAGGTATGAAAGGGTCTCTTCTAAAGCTGCATCCAAGAAAGTGAGTTTGGCTGTTTATGATCGGGGTTTTGCAGAAATTGTTCAGAGCTACAGAGCTGTTTCTCCTCCAGAGGCCCCAGTCAGTGTCAAACTGATTAAAGGTTTTAGCATCCCATAGTGTCTACAGATTGTGAAGGTGAATGTTGCTTAGTTGTGTCCAACTGTTTCCAACTCCATGGACTGTATAGTCCATGGAATTCTCCAGGCTAGAATACTGGAGTGGATAGCCGTTCCCTTCTCCAGAGATCTTCGCAACCCAGGGGTCGAACCCAGGTCTTCTGCATTGTAGTCCGATTCTTCACCAGCTAAGCCACAAGGGAAGCCTTGTTAACTCAGAGCCATTTCTGCACATTCAAGATACTGGGGAATGTGACTGAAAATCCTGTAGTCCAGTCATGTGACTTTTTAGGACCCACGTGGAGTTCCTGGATAACCCAAGTGGAAACACCTTTCATTGCTCACCAATCTTCATTGCTACTGCAACAAAATTCCTCACATGAGACAAGGAGACATGATGGTGTTAATGTGTGGTTGCCAGAGTGCTACTGAAAAGGAGATTCAGAATCAGTTTCAGGGAATTTCCCTAGCAGTCAGGACTCTGCTATCTTACCTCCAGGAGCCTGAGTTTGATCCCTGGACAGAACTAAGATCTGAAAGTCACCCATCTGTGGGAAAAAAAACTCAGATTTTTATGTGGTGCCAATTTCAATTAAAATTTAATTGTGCTGTTGGTATGCATTGAAATGAAAATCCCTACAATATACGCCTTGGTAAGTTTTAATATGTGTAAATCCACAGAACTATCATCATCATTACAAACATCCATCACTCCCATATGCACCTTCTAACATCCATTTTAGATGTCCCAGGCAACTAGTATTGATTTACTTTTTTCCTATGTAATTTCTAGACAATATCATTGGGGTCTTGATGTTTACTTTTATATCTTTTTTCATAATGCATAATTACTTGGAGAATGATTTGCTGTTACAAGTAATTCTTTTTTTCTGAAAAATACTACTACCTATTGACTGTTTACCTGTCTTTTTCTGTTTTTTTTTTTTTTATGTATTTTGTTGTGCCTGGTGTTAAATGAGGCACACAGTATATTTAGTTGCACCATGGGACCTCTTAGATGCATCATGGGGAGTCTAGTTCCCTGACCAGGGATTGATCTTGGGCTCCCTACACTGGGAGTGTGGAGTCTTAGCTACTTGACACCAGGGAAGTCCCTCCATTAATCTTTAAAAGGGTGGGAATTTGGTTATTACAGGTAAACTTAATATGAAGATACACATAAAATTATATAACCATGTGGTTTCATACTCAAAAGTCAATGATTATATCCTATTGCCATCCCATCGATATTGGAGCATTCCAATTTTCTTGTATTCTTTACTAGTAGTTGGTTGATATGGCCAGTATTTTGAGTATTACCTCATCAAAAAAGGCTTCCATGGTGGCTCAGATGGTAAAGTGTCTACCCACAATGTGGGAGACCCAGGTTTGATCCCTGGGTTGGGAAGATCCCCTGGAGAAGGAAATGGCAACCCACTCCAGTATTCTTGCCTGGAAAATCCCATGGACAGAGAAACCTGGTAGGCTACAGTCCATGAAGTTGCGAAGAGTCACACATGACTGAGAGACTTCACTTCCACTTTCATTTAAAAGTGTAGAGGTAGACTTCCCTGGTGGTCTGGTGGTTGAGTCTGCTTACCAGTGTAGGGAACATGAGTTTGATCCCTTGCCTGGGAAAATTATTTGTGTGGGGCAACTAAATCCAGTGCACCACTGCTACTGAGGCTCGCATGCTCTAGGGCCCACATTATGTAACTACTGAGCATGTTTGCTGCAACTATTGAAGCCCACGCACCTAGAGTCCGTTCTCTGCAACATGAGAAGCCCTTGCAGCTCAATCAAGAGCGGCCCCTCCTCTCTGAAACTAGAGAAAGACTGCAGCAGTGAAGACCCAGTGAAGCCTACAATGCAGCTGTCTCTCACTATGCTGGCTGCAGTTCCCGAATGGTTCATTCTTACATTCATTTGCCAGGCGTGTGTCTATGATAAAATGTGGGTCTTTTATTAGTAATGAGACAGCAAGAGTCTGCTGGGACTTTTCTTCAGTGACTGCTGCATGGAATAAATATTTGTCTTCACAATACTATTCACCAAGTATAGTTCTCATTATTAACACAGTTTCCATTACTTTATGTCTCAGTTCAGTTTATGACTGACTCTTAGTGACCCCACGAATCACAGCACGCCAGGCCTCCCTGTCCATCACCAACTCCCGGAGTTCACTCAAACTCTTGTCCACAGAGTCAGTGATGCCATCCAGCCATCTCATTCTCTGCCGTCCCCTTCTCCTCCCACCCCCAATCCTTCCCAGCATCAGAGTCTTTTCCAGTGAGTAAACTGCATGAGGTGGCCAAAGTACTGGAGTTTCTGCTTTAGCATCAGTCCTTCCAATGAACACCCAGGACTGATCTCCTTTAGGATGGACTGGTTGGATCTCCTTGCAGTCCAAGGGACTCTCAAGAGTCTTCTCCAGCACCACAGTTCAAAAGCATCAATTCTTTGGCGATCAGCTTTCTTCACAGTCCAGCTCTCATATCCATACATGACCACTGGAAAAACCATAGCCTTGACTAGACGGACCTTTGTTGGCAAAGTAATGTCTCTGCTTTTTAATATACTATCTAGGTTGGTCAAAACTTTCCTTCCAAGGAGTAAGCGTCTTTTAATTTCATGGCTGCAATCAGCATCCGCAGTGATTTTGGAGCCCCAAAAAATAAAGTCTGACACTGTTTCCACTGTTTCCCCATCTATTTCCCATGACGTGTCTAGACATGTATTAAAAAATATACCCACCCCACTTTTGATGGTCATATCAATTTCTCTGATAAGAGTACTCCAATTGTGGGCAATTCCATGCTATGAATATTAAGTTTTTACCGCAACAGAGGTGCAAGAAACCAAATGCTGACATACAAAGGGTTGCAGGAGAGGAAGTTCATTCACAATGCAGCCAAGCCAGGAGCCAGTCTCATATCTACCTTCCTGGAGGCCAGGTGCTTGTGATACTTACGGGACAAAGAGCGTGATCTCAGGTGTAGGGACAGGCGATCAGTTAGCGAAAAGGTGAGGTAATTGGTGTGTGCATTACACACTTCTTCACAGATACAAAAATGGTTTCCCTGAATGGGACACCATCACTGGCTCTGCTGTTTTCTGAGGGAACCAGAGAAACAACGCATGGTCCACCGGCTTCTTGTCGCTCACATCCTTCCTCTGTCTTGTTCACCATGACTGTGTCCGGAGTCTTTTCTCTTGACTCTGACCTAACAATGCAACTCATAAATTGAGTCTAAAACTTAGCCTACATCCATTGGAAGAGCAATAAGACAATATTTATCAGATCCCAGCTATGCATAGATGAGATAGATAGCATCACCCGCTCAGTGGACATGAATTTGGGTAACTCCGGGAGATAGTGAACAGAGGAGCCTGGCATGCTGCAGTCTATGCGGTCACAAAAAGTTGGATGCGACTTAGCGACTGAACAACAGCATAAGTGGATGCACTTTATATTTGAGTGACAAGCTGGTATCATGTACCCACTTGGTTTTGTTGGTTTGGAAGCACCTGAAATATTATGTCTGGCCACCTCTCTGTGATCAGCTAAGACCACGTTCCATGGAAATTTCGGTTCATCCTCTTTAGGAAGCGTGCAACCTCAGCCCCGTCCTCAGAGCCTCAGGACTCTAACTCAGCCAGCCTGGCGCTGAGGCGGGACGTTTCCCGCAGGTGGGGACCTTCGCCCCTTGCCGAGTCCACAGGACACGAAAATACAGCACTCGCCCCTCGGCGCCTCTGGACCAATGAGGGCTCCGGACAGAGGCACTTCCGTTCCAGCGGCCGGTGTGTGGGCGGGCCTTCCGGTATCTACCGGCTAGTGGTTCTCGCGCTCCTGCGCGCCGGTGGGGACTCTGGTCGCTGGCCGGCTTAGCTCGAGGAGCTGGGAAGCGCTGCGCCCGCTGCTTAGTTTGATTTGAGGATTGGCGTGGGCGGACTCTGTCTCGGGCCGGGAAGTGCCTTGTGCTCGGCCGCGTCTTCGCCAACAAACTTCGCTGGCCCCCGGCTCGGCGTAGGTGTATCCCATTCAGGTAAATGCCGCGTCTTCCTCCCCCGGTTCTTCTCATTCAGCAGCGCTTTTGTTCTTTATCTGTGGTCTCCTGTTGTTGCGTTTAGTCGTTCAGTCGTGTCCAACTCTTCGTGACCGCGTGGACCGTAGCCCACCAGTCTCCTCTGTCCAGGGAATTCTCCGGGCAAGAATACTGGAGTGCGTTGCCTTTCCGTTCTCCGGAACCGGCGTCTTCTGCGTTGACAGGCAGGTTCTTTACCACTGAGCCACCTGGGAAACCCGGAGAAAGTAAGGTCTTGAAACATTCAGTTCAGTTCAGTCGCTCAGTCGTGTCCGACTCTTTGCGACCCCATGACTCACAGCACGCCAGGCCTCCCTGTCCATCACCAACTCCCGGAGTTCACTCAGACTCATGTCCACAGAGTCGGTGATGCCATCCAGCCATCTCATTCTCTGTCGTCCCCGTCTCCTCCCGCCCCCAATCGCTCCCAGCATCAGAGTCTTTTCCAGTGAGTCAACTCGTCGCGTGAGGTGGCCAAAGTATTGGAGTTTCAGCTTTAGCATCAGTCCTTCCAGTGAACACCCAGGATCGATCTCCTTTAGAATGGACTGGTTGGATCTCCTTGCAGTCCAAGGGACTCTCAAGAGTCTTCTCCAGCACCACATTAATTAGTGAATATTGGCTTCTCTTGACAGAGAGAGACAAAAGTATTTTATTTAAGAAACTAAAGGTGCAACCCTGAGATAGTTTCCATAAGAAAGTACATGTTTTTAGAGTTGTGTACGAGCAGGATTTTCTTAGATTGGATTAAATTTTCTTAGATTGGCTTCCCTGGTGGCTCAGAGGTTAAAGCGTCTGCCTCCAATGCGGGAGACCCGGGTTCGATCCCTGGGTCGGGAAGATCCCCTGGAGAAGGAAATGGTAACCCACTCCAGTATTTTTGTCTGGAGAATCCCATGGACGGAAAAGCCTGGTAGGGTACAGTCCACGGGGTCGCAAGGAGTCGGACGCGACTGAACGGATCGGAACGAGCAGGATTTTCTTAGATTGGATTACATCCAGTTGGGTAAATGGATTTTGTTGGGAAGGGGCTAGAACAAGACCGGAGTCTGTTTCTCCCTTCAAGGTTTTCTTGGAATACTGCTTTTGATAACAGCTTGTGTGTTCCTTTGCCTTTAAGTGATCTGTATTTGCTGTTGAAGTCTTTTTACCTTGGTTAAGTGACAGATTCTAAAATTTCTTTCAACCTCCAGCTAACTTTAAGAATCTTTAGAAGGCCAAGGATTTTCAGAGAGAAATATTTTTTATTAGTTTGTTAAATTACATGGGGGCGTCCCAGGTGGATCGGCGATAAAGAATTCGCCTGCCAATGCAGGAGACACAGGAGGAGGTGTGGGTTCAATGCCTGGGTCAGGAAGATTCCCTGTAAGAGGACAAGGAGTTGGAAATGACTGAACAAGCTCAAGCATATACATGCACAAGTTACATGGTTTCTAAAAGTCTAGGGCCTGTGTGCTGTAGCCCATAGGCTCCTCTGTCCTTGGGATTTTCCTGGCCAGAATACCGGAGTGAGTTGCCATTGCCTTCTCCAGGGAGTATCTTCCCAACCCAGGATCAAACTGATGTCTCCTGCACTGGCAGGCCCCTTCTTTACCACTGAGCCACCAGGGAAACTATAGTTATTTTACTTTGTCCTCCAAAACCTTGGCTCTCTTAATTTTGAAATATGACCTGTGCGGTGGAGGGGAGTGCCAAGAACTTCAATGTGCAGTTGAATAAGCTGTAAAATTAATATCTATTCACTGCTCAGGTCAAAAGTGGTGTATACATAGGACCTCATAAGCTGCCTGTGGGGTTCTTTCGAAACAGCTCTGCTTGTCCTCAGAGAGTTAACGTATTGGTTAATGTTTTTTATTTTTTTTATTTTTTATTGAAGGATAATTGCTTTATAGAATTTTGTTGTTTTCTGTCAAACCTCAACATGAATCAGCCATAGGTATACATGTGTCCCCTCCCTTTTGAACCTCCCTCCTATTTCCCTCCCCATCCCACCCCTCTAGGTTGATACAGAGCCCCAGTTTGAGTTTCCTGAGCCATACAGCAAATTCCCGTTGGCTGTCTATTTTACATATGGTAATGTAAGTTTCCATGTTACTCTTTCCATGCATCTCACCCTCTCCTCCCCTCTCCCCATGTCCATAAGTATATTCTCTATGTCTGCTTCTCCACTGTTGCCCTGTATATGAATTCTTCAGTACCATTTTTCTAGATTCCATATATATGCATTAGAATACAGTATTTATCTTTCTCTTTCTGACTCACTTCACTCTGTATAATAGGTTATAGTTTCATCCACCTCATTAGAACGGACTCAAATATGTTCCTTTTTATGGCCGAGTAATATTCCATTGTGTATATGTACCAAAACTTCTTTATCCATCCATCTGTTGATGAACATCTAGGTTGCTTCCATGTTCTAGCTATTGTAAATAGTGTTGCAATGAACAATGGGATACGTGTGTCCTTTTCAGTTTTGGTCTCCTTAGGGTATATGCCTAGAAGTGGGATTGCTGGGTCATACGGTGGTTTTATTCCTAGTTTTTAAAGGACTCTCCATACCGTCTTCCATAGTGGCTGTATCAATTTACATTTCCACCAACAGTGCAAGAGCATTTCCTTTTCTCCACAACCTCTCCAGCATTTATTGTTTGTAGACTTTTTGGTGATGGCCATTTTGAGCGGTGTAAGGAGATATCTCATTGTAGTTTTGATTTGCATTTCTCAAATAATGACGATGTTGAGCATCTTTTCATGTGTTTGTTAGCCATCTGTATGTCTTCTTTGGAGAAGTGTCTGTTTAGGTCTTTTTCCCACTTTTTGTTTGGGTTGTTTATTGTTCTGGTAAAGTTCTACCTTTAGGGAAGAGGTTCAGTTCAGTTCAGTTCAGTTTAGTCGCTCAGTCGTGTCCGACTCTCCACGACCCCATGAGTCACAGCACACCAGGCCTCCCTGTCCATCACCAACTCCCGGAGTTCACTCAAACTCATGTCCACAGAGTCGGAAGAGGTTGGGATTCAATAATTTCGGTGTCAGAGACAATTACACATCCAGCTACCTTTTTCCTTTTGATGTCATAGAGGCGCTGCCACTGTGAGAGCTACCCTGGGCTCCGCAGAGGTGATGAGCATCAGGGCCTGGGGCCCAGGGAACCTTCAGTTTTCAGCAGCGAGTCCGAGGAGGCTGGGCAGAGCTGGGTCGGAGGACTCCTGCTCAGGACCAGGGGAGGATGTCCAGAACCCTTTTCTGGGGCAGAAGTTGAGGGCCTGTAGAGTATTAGAAATTGAGAGTTCTGTTTTCTGCCATTGGGACCTATTATCTGTGGGTTCTTCCAGCGCCAACCGTGGAATCCTCTCTCTCCCTTTCCCTTCTCCCGCCCTGTAGCGCTCCAAGACTGAAGCCAAAGATTGAGGGGAGCCTCGGTCTCGGCAAGAGAGCTGCCCCAGATCAGCCCCTCCGGGGGTCTAGGTCCAAAGGAGCAAGCCCCAAAGAAGAGGTGAGCGGACCGCCCGCCCCACAGCCTCCCTTGCATGGAGAGAGACACTCAGACGCAGTGGGGGGTTCTGTCAAGGCAGTTCCTGGTTAATGTTTTAAGTAAACATTTCCTTTATTTTATTTTTTAAAAATTGATTTATTTTTACTGCACTGGGTCTTCTTTACTGCCCAAGGGCTTTGCCTAGTTGTAGTGAGCAGGGGCTGCTCTTCGTTGCGGTAGGCAAGCTCATGTTGTTGCAGAGCACGGACTCTAGGTCAAGCAGGCTTCAGTAGTTGAGGCATGTGGCATCTTCTCGGATCAGGGATCGAATCCGTGTCCCCTGCACTGGCAGACAGATTCTTAACCACTGGATCACCAGGGAAGTCCCTCCTTTCCTTTCTTGCTTTTTTTGCCAACTATGTGGAAAACATCTGACGATTTTTGTTTAGTTTCACTTATTTGTTTTAAAACTTTATGAAAATGAATGTTTTATGACTTTTTTCTTTTGCACAATGTGGTGTGACTTTACCCATGTTTTTCATGGCTATGCATTTGTTGCAGGAAGGGGTGAATCAGGAGGTAAGGGGACAGGTCACAGCCTTTAAAAGAACGACATATCCATAGAAGGTGACTAAAACTGGTTAGGACCAAGTAAGTCCAAGATGGCGTAGGATTTGACTTTCCGTGGACCTTTTGAACCTCATTATAGTCTCAGTGGAATACATTAGCATCTAAATAATATCACCGCCAGTGCCATGACAGTTCTAAGGCTAGTCATGAAAGACCAAAAAGTGAGTGGTGGCCCAATTCCTGAAAATCCGTGCCACTTCCCCAATAATGGTTGGAATAATTCTCCTACACATTAGCCTGTGAAATTACCCAAGGCATAAGAAGCAACCTCATCATATTTTGAGGCCTCTCGCTTTTGAGATGGCCCACACTCTGTGGAGTGTTTCGCTCTCAGTAAATCCACTTCTTACCTATCTCTCACTGACTTTTTTTTTTTTTTTTTGTGAGGAGACATCAAGAACCTGCACTTCATTAAGATCTGAGACCAGGTGTGCGATCTCAATTAAAAGTCCCCATCTAGGTTCTGGTCAGTTCAAGTCCTGGTATGTGGGTTGCAGGGTCTCAGAGGCACCCCTTCTTGGGCCCAAAAGTGGGCTCTTGTCTAACACTCAGAAATGAATTGTTACAAGGGACACACGTGCTGACAGAGCAAGAGGCTTTATTGGAAAGGGGCGCTTGGGTGGGGAGCAGCAGGGTCAGGGAACCCAGGAGAACAGCCCCACCACGTGGCTCCGATTTTATGGTAATGGGGTTAGTTTGCAGGTTGTCTCTGGCCCACTTTTCTGACTCAGGGTCCTTCCTGGAGGCACACACACCTCCCGGCCAAGAAGGATTTCAGTGTGAGGGATTCTGGGAGGTAGGCAGGACATATCATCTCTTCTGTCCTCCCAGACCCTCACGAAATCTCCCAGTTAGTTTTCAGAGACTGCACCTCGGTCTTTATCAGGACCTCCTGTTGGTTGGCCTCCCAGGCAAGTGGTGGTGATTGTGCTTGGCCAAGGCAGGCAGTTTCAGTCAACAGTTCCCTAACACGTGGTTATTCCTTTCTTGTGCTTTATTCTGTAGGTATGAATATATGAGTAAAATGTCTTTATAAGTACTCCTGTGGATAGCTCTTCTTTGTTTATGGATTTGTTTTTACTTTATTTTTCTTTTTGCCCTGCTTTCTGTATTTATAAATATTACTGCTGTAGCCATACCTGCCATGTGTTCTGGGGTATATACAGCCTGCATTTTCTAATGTATGTGTTAAAATTATTGCATTTAAATGTACATTTCCACTTTTTAATTTTGTTTTGCTCTCTCTTACTAGTGTTCACTTAGTTCTATGAATGAAATTATTATATATTATTATACATTTTATCTATTTCATTTATAGATTTTGATACACACTTATTATACAGTACATAAACTTACGTCTTTACACATACACACATTTAGAGGGTTTTTTTAACAAATAATTTTTATTAGAGCATAGTTGATTTACAATGTTCTGTTAGTTTCAGGTGTACTGGAAGTAAATCACATATACAAATACATATATCCACTCTTGTAGATTCTTTTCCCATGTGATTCATCAGTATTGAGTAGAATTCCTTTGCTATATACAGTAAGTTCTTATCAGTTAGCTATTTTATATGTAGTTGTTGTTGTTCAGTCGATAAGTTGTGTCCAACTGTTTGCAACCCCATGGACTGCAGCACACCAGGCTTCCCTGTCCTTCATTGTCTCCTAGAGTTTGCTCAGATTCATATCCATTGGGTTGGTGATGCTATCTAACCCTCTCATCCTCTGCTGCCCTCTTCTCTTGCCTTCCATTTTTCCCAGCATCAGGGTCTTTTCAAATGAGTCAGTTCTTCACATCAAGTGGCCAAAGTATTGGAGCTTCAGCTGCAGCATCAGTCCTTCCAATGAACACCCAGGACTGATCTCCTTTAGGATGGACTGGTTGGATCTCCTTGCAGTCCAAGGGACTCTCAAGAGTCTTCTCCAACACCACAGTTCAAAAACAT